>NC_136802.1:32616489-32703989 GCF_951216825.1 Electrona antarctica | reverse complement strand
TGAAAGAATAATGAAAAAATACAGCTGCAAGCAGCGATAAGACGGGACCAAGCAATAAGCCCTTTTAGGTTGCTCAACAGTGAGTGCCACTTTAGGTCACCCAGTGGTATTGCAGCTGTGACAGGCAGACAAACAGAGAGACAGACATATGAGCCATGAGTAATGCCTGTTCAATGTGCCTGTTATCGCTGCTTGCAGCTATATTTTTGTAGCCTACACATTTTCGTGTACAAACTTCTCTTCAACTGGGATTTCAGATAATGGTCCATTGATTGTGTGTAGAACATTTCACACAAATTGCTAAAAAAATCCTGGCAGAAAATCAGGTTTAAGCGTTTTTCAAACTGCTCAAAATGGCAGAGAATCTGAGGGCAGAGCTTACTGGTCAAAGTGACAGATGTGTTCCCCATGAGTCACATGGCTTTTGGCCAAACGAGGCATGAGTTATGCCTGTTCAAAGTTTAAAAATGTAAATGATTGCTATAGCGCCCCCCCTTTTCATATAATTCAAAATGGTGGGTGATCTAAAGGTCAGAGGTCAACAGTCTGAACACAAAAGTTGTTCGGCATGAGGAGACGAATGTGTATCGAAGTTTTATTGCTGACGGTCAAACGGTTCATGAGCTATGCCTGTTCAAAGTTTGCATTTTCAATTGAGTGCTATAGTGCCACCCTTTGGACAATGGCCGTGGGCTTCGCGTCCTCACCGCTTGGCATGGCCTCTACCATATTGCAAAGTTTCGCAAAAACCGACTGCACGGTCCAGCCAGAACTGCTATTTTTGGTGGAAAGAGAAGAAGGAGAAGAAAAACACAGACAAATACAATAAGGTATTCAGACTTTGTCCCTTAACAGTGAAAGCGTATACATCAATTACTAGAAACCCCCCAACACAAACAAACATGCACGCACGCACACGCACACATGCACGCACGCAGCCTGCAGCATAGTAATGGAAGACAAAAAATCGGTAGGCTATGCGCTTCCAGAGTTGACACAAGCATCAATACAGACACACACTCACCAACCATGCAAATTCGACACACACACGCACGCGCGTGCGTGCAGGAAATGGGTTCACTGAACATCATACTACATGCATGATGTAACAGCCTCTGACAAAACATACAAGCAAATTGGTAGCCCGCCAAAGCGCCTGGAGTATGGGAGATTACTGCTGACGCCGCTCTGAATATCACTGGTGATCTTGGCAGGCAAATCATGTGTTCATAATGCTACATCATCCCCTAATCACTGCTCTTTCACTAATCGAGCAAGAAGAAGAAGATGATGAATAAGAGGAAGATGAATAAGAAATAGTAGATCTTCTTTTGGCGGGGCAGAGCGGCTATGTAGCCAGTGGTGGAAAATGTATTGAACACTCCAAGGAACAGCAATGTCCGTGTTAACCTATGTGACTATGAGTAGCAGTAGGGGCAAAAGTGGCGCTGTTGTGCCAGAAACAGAGAGAGAGAGATACAGTAGTGCTGCTCTGTTGCCTGCTAATGAGAGAGAGAGAGAGAGGGAGGGGGAGAGAGAGGGGGGGGGGGGGGAGTTGCACCACTCAGTTCACACGGGTGTTTTTTTTTTTTAAATACTTACTGCAATATATAAATAGTTTTATAAAAGTCCGTAATTCAAAATGTACTTGAGTAAAACTGCTAAATTATTGGCGTCAAAATGTACTTTAAGTACAAAAAGTAAAAGTACTCATTGTGCAGAATGTTTCCGTTTCAAGTTACAAAATGTATAACAATCTTTTGAAAACAGCATATCTACAAGGGCATGCAGTGTGCCGTATCGCGATCAAAATCTACAAAGTAACTATAGTAACTAAAGTTTTCAAATAAATGTAGCGGAGTAAAAGTACAATTATTTGGAACCGGTGGCGAGATGTAATGGAGTAGGAACTGTAAATTGGAATTACTCAAGTAAAGTACAAATGCCTCAAACGTGTACTTACATTGTTTTTGTTTTTTTAATATATTGTTTTAATTGTTTTAATAATGACGATAACTGTGGGGGGAGGGATGGGGAGGGAGAAAATGAAAAAAATAATGGTATGTTCAAACTGAACTTAAATTGTTGAAACCCGCTACCAATAAACATATATTTAAAAAAAGAAAAAAAGTGTACTTACGTATATGTACCTAATTACTCTCCACCACTGTTTGTAGCCATGGAAACAGCAACATCCGTGACCCTCCGCCGGTGCAGATGGGACTCCTCTGAGAAAGTGATGTGTCTGCAGCCTGAGCTTTCAATACGGCCGTGTCCCCCGTCTCTGGCTGGAATAATGAGTTATTGGCCCCCATTCATTACCAATGGCTGTGAATCCGATCGCAGCCAGCCAGCCAGACAGACACGTTCATTAGTTCACAGTTCACGAGGTAAAGACCACGGCTCGACGAAAACAAGACTTTAAAAGTTAATTCATTTAGTGATTCCGTGAGCCGCCCGGGGTCCACTGGTGAGCCAGCTGTGCGGATATTGCAAGTATATAGGCCAGCAAACTGTTGGCAAAACACTATTATTTGAATGGTAGTATAACATAAATATAACGAAATAATAATGTAATCGCTCCCTTAAAACCTTAACCCATTTTGGGCGGGAACCCCTTTTGGGTGTTTTAAACATTATGTTATAATTTAGCTATTGAAAAATAGCAGATCTACAAGCTCATAGCGCGCCACCGAGTGGCGCGCTACGAGCTTGTAGGTCTGCTATTTTTGAAAAATCGTGAAAATGTGGTGCAAATCACCATAATATCCTTTCAGAGTGAACGTTTTTAACTCAAATCTTTGTTTCTGGGGGGTCCCTGGAACAACATATTTTCAGATGGGGGTCGGCGGCCAAATACATATATTTTTGGGGGTCCTTGACATGAAAATGTTTGAGAACTGACATAGAAGCATGGGGTTTTTCAGAAAACTGTAGACATTTGTAGAATCGTTCCCAGGTCAAAATGGGTTAAAGGGAGTATTCATTGTGATATGCGTTGTCCGTTTTATTGAAGATGTGTGGCAGTGATTTACATAGGACAGGTGTAATGGGATCCAGAGGTGTAAAATATAGATTGAAGGTGGTGTGGAAGACTGGAAGTTTCCCCATAAGCTAGGGAGCAGTTTCCTTGTTGAGAGCTTCTAGGAACCCAGATGAAGTTGTACTGGGGGTAGACGGTTAGGTGGTGAAGCAGATGGTCCATGGGAAAAGTCTGCTTGCTTGGATGGAGTCTGAATTTCCCGAACATGAATCAGGAAAGACAGACAGCGGTGGCACTGTATTGTCTAGAGCAATGGGAAGTATGGATAATGAAGTCGTGTTTGACCTTAAGATAAGCCACTTCTGCAGATGTTAATAATGTAAACTCTTGCTCACTTGTCTTATTGACATACAGTTCATTTTACTGTTATGCTTCTTGTTGGAATAGGATGTCGTCTGAAACATTCTACAGTAGAGCATTTCTTTGCCAGTGAAATTTCAAGGTTATCAAAGCCTTTTTGGCAATTGAGTGGATCTCGTTTTATCTGAAATGGTTTAAGGATTACCTGATACCAGGTATGTCCAGATATCTTGGCTCGTACTTCGTACTGTGTGTGTGTGTGTGTGTGTGTGTGTGTGTGTGTGTGTGTGTGTGTGTGTGTGTGTGTGTGTGTGTGTGTGTGTGTGTGTGTGTGTGTGTGTGTGTGTGTGTGTGTGTGTGTGTGTGTGTGTGTGTGTGTGTGTGTGTGTGTGTGTGTGTGTGTGTGTGTGTGTGTTTGAGAGAGAGTGTGCGCACACTTCAGTGCGCGTGTTACCATTTTATAATCTGAATGTTCATCGTGCCTCGCCTTGAAAAAATCAATAAGAAAACCAGGCCACAAATAACCATACAAATTCATTTCAAGATTTGTCTATATTTGTATCTTTTGTTCCTCATTTTAATCACTTAAACCCCATATGGCTGAGCTATACTAGTATCTTTTCTGTTATTGCGAGGGAAGCTATATCTGAAAATGGCCGAACGACAATAAAGCTCACAACGCGGCCCAAGAGTGTGTTCTGCTATTTTCAGCGAAAGCTTCCTTCCACAATACCGATGCTGGGGTTTAATTGGTTAAAACCCATGGCCTGTTGCACAGATCCCATCCTTTGCACATCATCTGCATGCATCGACGTGGCCCCGGCAGGCAATCTCTGTCTTCTGTGCACAATCTTCTCTAAGTCAATGACACCTGCTAGGGACCCCATAAATACAGCCGAGAATGGACCTATTGGCGGAGCCAAGGCATTAGGCACTGTGAGGATGGGCTCGAATTGAATAGCTGGCGACAACCTCGGGCAAATGGAATGCACGCCTAGCCTCCCAACCACCCACCCACCCCCCACGGATCTCGGCAAGGAAATGAGATGTTTACGGTAAATGGGGCCCTTAGCAGCGCTCGACCTGTTCAATATTGATTCTATGAATTGCATTTGTAAATACGTTGAGCAGCGTCAGCTTTCCACCTCTGAACCCTCTCGTTCCGGTTGAATAACCCATTCTGGGCGGAAACCCCTTTTGGTGTTTCAAGCGTTCTGTTATACTTTAGCTATTGAAAAATAGCAGATCTACAAGCTCATAGCGCGCCACCGAGTGGCGCGCTATGAACTTGTAGGTCTGCTATTTTTTTTAAATCGTAAAAATGCGGCACAAATCTTTGAATAGGTATATATTCTTTCAGAGCAAACGTTTTTTTTTATTTCGACGTCAGGCCTAAATGGGATAAACGGCTGGAAGGATAAATAATGCGGTTTGGTAGGCCCGCAATGACATTTTGTGTTTTGGAGTCGTTGCTTGACAATGGGGGGAAAAAAATAACACATTTGTCAGTCTTTGGTTTGAATGTCCTGGACTGCAATGTAGGTTTCTAAGGATCTCCGTTGAAATGCATTACAGTAAAAGAAATCTAACCCATTTTTACCTGTGTTCAGATTCTAAAAATGTCTTCTACATCCTGACAGTTTTCTGAAAAAGCTGTTTCTATGTCAGTCGTTCTTCGATTTTTCAAAAATAGCAGACCTACAAGCTCGTAGCGCGCCACTCGGTGGCGCGCTACGAGCTTGTAGATCTGCTATTTTTCAATAGCTAAAGCATAACATAATACTAACACCAAAAGGGGTTCCCACCCAGAATGGGCTAAATATCCTAGCGTGGAACCATACGCTGGATTGTTACCCACGCAAAGGAATAAACCCATAACAAGATGTTATAGACTCATATCGAGTTATCGACCCTATATCTACACGTGGAGAAAGAAAAAAAGCACATTATTGTTATCATTATCCATCTTGGTTACTGAAATATATACAGGCTGAAGCCTGAATATTACAGCACCCCGAGGCTAAGGTATAATAATACAAGTCTTGACATCAGAATGCATGATGTGCCAATATGAAATGATAGCTAAACTAATAATGTTTGTGTCAATGTGTCAAGCCTCCTCCTTAGAGCGGTGAACTCGGGCGAGGAGAGTGCATCACTCTGGGGCGTCTGAGGAGTTGCAGTTCCGTTTAGACGCAGTGGTTCTCAACCCTTTTTCATGTCGAGGTCAATTATGTCGTTCTGCATTTAAACCACGGACCACAATTTGATGACATTTGGCCTCTCAGACCCAAAAAACTCTTCGAATATTCATTTTGTTGTCGTTGAATAGGATTCCATGCTGTATTGACACGTGGGAGCTTAAAATGAAACTCGGTTTAATGTTACACTCTCAAGAGTTAAATATCTAAAGGGGTCCATTTGGTTACCATCTCTACATCATTTAAGTTTAACCCATTTTGGGCGGGAACCCCTTTTGGTGTTATAATTTAGCTATTGAAAAATAGCAGACCTACAAGCTCGTAGCGCGCCACCGAGTGGCGCGCTACGAGCTTGTAGGTCTGCTATTTTTGAAAAATCGTGAAAATATTTATTTCAGAAAACTGGAGGATTTAGAAGATTTTTTTTAAAATTTTGAGGTCAGGCCTAAATGGGTTAAGTTTAACTGGGGACCACCTGGAAACCCCCTCAAGGCATAAGGGGCGAGCTCCAAAAGTGGTCTTTTTGGTATACCACTCTACAAAACCTGGCCATGACAGTGTTGTCACAACGCTCCCTATCACTCAGCTTCCCCGGCCAAAGAGCTGGGTCATCTGGGTATGATGTCACTCACTGCAGGTGACTGTAGCTTGTTCAGCTTGCTCCTCGTCCTCAATGACAGACACAGCAGACTAACTAGCCTCTGTCACCTCACTACTGTCACTGGTAGCAGTAACGGCCCTAGTGCCGTCAGCAGCAGCCTCACTGGTACTAGCCGAAACAGCCCCAGTAGTACCACCATCATCATCGTCGTCATCATCATCATCATTACTACTCGATAGAGAGTATGCACATGCATGATTTTCCCATCAGGACACGCCCCCCTTGTCTAGATTGAGTGGCAAAACATTGAGCAGCATGGAGTGTTGGAGAGTTTGGAAGCGCTCGTTGGAAATCACTCAACCGTCCTGCGTACCACCTGTTTCTAAATGTCACATAATGCAGGAGGCAGCAAAATGTTCCAAACTCTGACACTAAATAAAAAAATAAAAATAAATAAAAAATAATCAAATGCAGGGCATTTCTTGGCAGAAAGTAGCTCATAACGTTTCTATGGTGGATTTTTATGAAACAAAACCTTTGCAGACAGAGGTTAATTCAAGCTTTTCGTACAGCTGCAATGTTGGTGAGTTTAACATTGTTTAATGCAATCAGACAGGACTTTTCTGTTTGGATGAATGAGCTGTGAAACTTCTGATTTTGATGCCAATATGAGTACATTTTGTAACAGAGTATTTCTATATTGCAGTATTGATACTTTTTTCCAGTATTCCAGAGTTTGTCCACATGAGTTTCCGTGCCGATACTTTCCAATATGGCGGCGCCCTACTAGGGGGCGGCCACACTGCCTCGATTGGTATGGAGAGCGTAGATCCTGCACCGCAGGCAACGCACATTCATACCACTCACCGTCCTCGACTCATTGACTTTTTAATACGCAGCCGTCTGCGCTATTGCTTTAGTTTCAATCTCCTTCCTCGTCTCTCTGGCAGCAGGAGGAGAGACGTGGAGGGGGAGAGAGAGAGAGAGAGAGAGAGAAGCCCTAGGATTCATTTCCAATTTTAATTAGATGCCTTTTGTGACTCTTAACCCATTTAGGCCTGACCTCGAAATTAAAAAAAAATCACACCCGTGTGAACTGAGTGGTGCAAATCCCCCCCCCCTCTCTCTCACTCTCTCTCTCTCTCTCATTAGCAGGCAACAGTGCATCTCTCTGTCTATGTTTCTGCCACAACAGCGCCCCTACTGGTACTCATGAGTCACACATGAGTCACACACATTAACACGAGTCACATAGGTGAACACGGACATTGCTGTTCGTTGGAGTGGTTGCACCACTCAAAAAATCTTCTAAATCCTCCAGTTTTCTGAAATAAATATTTTCACAATTTTTCAAAAATAGCAGTCCTACAAGCTCGTAGCGCGCCACTCGGTGGCGCGCTATGAGCTTGTAGATCTGCTATTTTTCAATAGCTAAATTATAACAATGTTTAAAACACCAAAAGGGGTTCCCGCCCAGAATGGCTTAACAGACACACATTCAGACCAGCATTATCCTTTCAAAGCTTTAATTAACAACTGCCTCTTGGTTTCGACACATCAAAAGCTCGGGTGAAAGGGAGAACGTGACACGTACGCCGTGCACTGACGCGTGTCGTCGTGCGCGTGTGAGTCGTGTGAGTCGTGGAGGTGAGAGCGTTCCAGAGTGATGCCGTGGATACACCAGTGGTTAACCAACCTGTGGGCCGGGGTCCACTGGGAGAGTCCCAAATATAACTGGCAAATCATTATATAGCATTATTATTGTATAGGCCTAATAATATTAACCCATAGGCCTGACCTCAACATTTTTAATAAATCTTCTAAATCCTCCAGTTTTCTGAAATCAATATTTTCACGATTTTTCAAAAATAGCAGACCTACAAGCTCGTAGCACGCCACTCGGTGGCGCGCTATGAGCTTGTAGATCTGTCTGAGCTTGTAGATCTGTCTGAGCACGAAAGCAGCATGGTTGTTTTTCACCACCTGTGCGCAACCTAACACACACACAAACACACGCACATATTAACTGTATATATGGTGATTTTGGGTGTGCCAGTACAGTACAGTGACAGTACAGTACAGTGGAGGGTACAGTAGAGGGAACCCCACACGGTAACTCTGTCATTTCTCAACCATTTCGGACGCGGGGCGGCTCGCCGGAATCAGGCCGGCACCCTGGGTGCGTTCCTGTGGGTCTGGAACCCCCCCCCCCCCCCCCGGGGACCCCCACACAGAGTTGCACCACTTACTTCACACGGGTGTGATTTTTTTACTTTTGAGTAGCATTTTGACTGAGCTATACTTTTACTTAGTGTAGTGGAGAACATTTGACCAGGAGTATCTGTACTCTTACTCAAGTACTGGGGTCCAGTGAGTCGTCCACCTCCGTCACTGTATACATGTATGTATTCAGCCCATGTGTTAGCAGCTAGGGGGAGGGACAACCACACATAACACACACGAGGGCACTTTGCAAATCAATGCAAATCTTAAGGTTTGATGGATTTTCTCTCCCTCCGTGCCTGGCCAGGGATAATTGCACTGCGTGTCTCTGGGATGGGGAGCAGAGGGGAATGAACATACATTAGCCCATTGATGCCTGAGACCGAATCTGGGAACGCCTTCTATAGGGCTAAGGTTTCTGAAAACCTTCAAATTCTGATGAATTATTTTTTTAAATAATTATGTTGCTACATGTATAGCAATAGCTGATGAGACACAGAGAGCGCGCCGACATCAAGGGTAGAACAACGTACAGTTGGAGGCCATCGATATTGTCCTTTTCTTTTTGCTGAGGTTTGCGTGATCTGCGCAAAACCCCTTTTGGTGTTTTAAACATTATGTTATAATTTAGCTATTGAAAAATAGCAGATCTACAAGCTCATAGCGCGCCACCGAGTGGCGCGCTACGAGCTTGTAGGTCTGCTATTTTTGAAAAATCGTGAAAATATTTATTTCAGAAAACTGGATTTTTTTAAATTTTTGAGGTCAGGCCTAAATGGGTCAAAATAATAAGGGACAATATCGGTGGCACCCAACTGTATAGCAATAGCTGATGAGACACAGACCGGCATCAAGGGTAGAACAACGTATACGTTGCACCAGGCATCAATGGGTTAGAGGATTATGCCCCCTAATCAGAATGTGAAGCGGTATATACCGTGCATTGTATGCCACGCACTGGGACATCTTCAGGAGAGGGACGCCGTGTGCATTTAGCATTGATCTGTCTGCCTCGCGCACACTGCCTTCAGACACTATAGGGACCTGCAGTGGAACTGTAAGAAATAGAAAAGGAATCAAATAAAAAAGGTTGACTTTTTAGTTTTTACATTTCAAGTTAACACGGAATAGAAAGCGCTTTACAACACATACCATCGGAATTCACTTCTCTCTCTCTCTCTCTCTCTCTCTCTCTCTCTCTCTCTCTCTCTCAGTGTGCAAAGAGCATGGCATAGTCCAACCATCACATTCACATTTCACAATATAATGTATGGTACAGTATAGGATCACGGATCAGTAATAGTCAAATATTCCCTGAGAAAAGCTTGTTATACCTTGACTGGATCGTGTAGCACAGTGGTTCCCAAACTATGGCGCGTGCACCCCTCGTGGTGCGCGCGCACCCCTCGTGGTGCAAGTATATGCAGAATATAGCCTATGCTGCATATATAGGCCATATTCAGGTTCATATATGTGGATATATAGGAAATATATGTCTCTATTATAGCTTATGCAATGTTTTTGTGGTGTAAACCACTCCTACAACTGGCTTTGTTAGTTTACGTGTCTGTCTGTTCGTACCAAAAAATGAGCATGGTTGCTATGGTCACCCAGTTCACACGGGTGTGATTTCATTACGTCAGACATTACGTCAGACCACAGCTGATCATTCTATATAAGACCTTACACCACTCAGTTCACACGGGTGTGATTTTTATTTCCATGTGGGGAGGTAACGGGGCGCACGGCCCACAACGTTTGACAACCGCTGGGTAGCATATATCATCGCTGTCAGAGGTGGAAACCATACAGATGTGCCATTTGCGAACTAGTGTTGATTTTGACAGCAGATTTAGTTTAGTCATAGTCTTTTTTGAGTAAAACTTCATTTAGATTTAGTCATATTTTAGTCATCTGTAAATGTTTTAGTGTTAGTCTAGTTTTAGTCGACTAAATCTACAGTTGATTTAATCAACTAAAATGTGTTTTGGCAGGCCTTGATGTCGTCGTAATGGCAGATTTGACACTTTGGTTGCCTTCTGAAAATAGCAGATCTACAAGCTCACAACGCGTCCCAGCGTGCCGCGTTGTGAGCTTGTAGATCTGCTATTTTCAGAATGCAACCTAGCATAAAGGTTCTCTCTTCTCCACTAGTCCCTTTCCTAACATTTTAGTCTAGTTTTTGTTGACAGAATTGTCAATATATTTAGTCATAGTTTTAGTCATATTGGCTTAGTTTATATTTCGTTATAATTAAAATTCATCCGTGAAAAATGGTAGTCAATGAACATTTTTCATCTTAGTTTTAGTTGACGAAATCATCACTGTTGAGAACTTCACACATCATGCCATTGGCAAGACCGTAGGCGTAGATTGTCAGTAAGTTGTCAGAATGTTGTCACTTGTCAGTGAGAAAGGATGGCATTTTCAAAGGTTTTTTTTTAGTGTCGAAAACAAGTTTTCAGTAACAAAAGAGAAGAATTAGCAAGGCTAAAGAGTGAAAAGAACCATGGAAAACAAGTATTTTCAGAAAGTGTCGGAATGGCACTGTCTGTCTGTCTGGACAGACCCTGGAGGTGCCACTTTCACATCCCACATGGCACGCTGCTTACTATCAGCGTGAGATGAGTGTTGAGTCACTCCCACAACCATTAAACAACGACGTTCTGAAAACACAATAACAAGCCAACCAGTGATGATATTGCTGAGACTTGGCAGCCTGGCAGGCATTGATGTGTGCACGTTCTGCCAGATTTACTTTGTGGTACAACGGTGTCGACTCGTGTGCCGAAAACAGACGATCCACAAGCTCACGGCACATCGCCCAACCGTTCTGAACATCAGAAGCATGCCACATTCGGGGCGCAACACCGCCGTATGATGCAGCATATCTTAAGTTAACTTTATTGGCGAGGCGGGTTATAGAGCGGGTTAAATAAAGCATAATGGGATTTAACTAGTCCTCCTGCGAGGAAGTTTGGTAATCATGCGCCTGCCCTACCGTGTTGTGGAGCTGCATGCTTAGCTGGGCTTCATGTCTATTTGCATTCACCGACGCTGTGTCACCAATAAATCCAAAAAGCCGACATTTTCGCATATGAGGGGGGTGAAGGAATTAAGGAAGAATTCACGTGCACAGTTGACGTGCAGATTGCGTGCAGTGTGAGAATACATGGGCTTCAAAATAAAAGCAATACGGTTTTAGTCCACCCATAATGGTAATGAAAGTATGTTTTATTTTCTAATTATCAAGTAATCTTTTGCGGGCCCCGGTCAGAGTTAGCCGGCGGGCCGTATTTGGCCCGCGGGCCGTACAATGCCCAGGTCTGCTCTACAGTATAATAATAATAATGAATTGCATTTTTATAGCGCTTTTCCAAGTGCTCAAAGCGCTTTACAATGGTTCATTAATTCATACATTGGGAGGTGAAGCGGCGAACAGTCGACGCCAACGTCCTCACTTCCCACAATCACACACCAATGGTGGCGAGCTCACACCGACCGACTCATTGGAGGCAATGTAGGGTTCAGTGTCTTGCCCAAGGACACTTCGACATGTGGACAGGAGGAGCCGGGATTCGAACCGCCGACCCAGGGATCATTGGACGACCTGCTCTACCTCCTGAGCCACAGCCGCCCAATATATTATATAATATTATACAGTATGTACTGTATAATACTGGTAGATCAGAAGATGAAGAAACTTCTCTCAATCAACACGTCCTCCACATATAGACCGCCCACGACGGCGGAGCCAACGTGACTGCATGGAGACTGTCACGTCCCATCTGGGCCCGTCGTTCTCACCTGGCGTGCACGCGCGTGCACATGTGCTTGAACGCCAGCGTAAAATGTGTTACATTGTCTCACGTCTCGTCACTGAAGTGACATCTGCCGAGAAGAAAAGACAATTTAGAGGCTGACACCTCCAGCACAGATCCTATGGAGTGCATAAAGAAGCACGTCTCGGTGAGAAAATTACAGTAAATGACACGGGAATGAGAAACGGAAATACACACACGCGTGGCGAGCAGGTGGCACATTTTGAACGACTAGATTTTTCAATCTCGTTGAAGATAGACAGCGGCATGGAAATGTGGTGTAAAGCAGCGTCTGTGTAATGGGCACGTGTCGTGCCCACCGTCCACATGTTATCCAGATAGTTTTGGTTTAGTTTAGTTTAGTTTATTTCGAACCTTTCACATGTATAACAATACATAATACATTATACACTTGAGTGGCCCGAAAAGGTGTAGGCTGAAGCTAAAAGCTTATAATTACTGTCTGACAAAACTGTCAGACAGTAAACTAAGGAAATAATAATAATAATAATAATAATAATAATAATAATAATGAAATAAGTAAAAAAGAAGATCCACGGTGTGTTTGTGTTCCGGCTTGGATCAATGGAGGTTTTAAAGAAAAATACAATGATTTCAATTTTTTTACGTAATTAGAAACGAGCTAGTTTCAAAATAACGCAATACTGCCTTATCAACGTTGGTACGGTGACTTTATAGCTTTTCGGATATTTTTTACAGCTCAAGTGACGCCAAGAGGTTTGTGATCATTAATGTGGAGATGATTTTGCCCAAATCATGTTCGCGAATCGGCGATGATGGGCAACGGTTTCTGTGGTGCGTGACATTAGACCCAACCTAATCGCCAGTGGAGAAACATTGGAGGGAGGGAGGTTGAGGGAGAGAGAGCCTATTTCAGCCACATGCTGGGTGTCGAAACCTGAACACGTTGATCCTCTGTGACACGTTGTCACGCAATAACCCCTAGCAACACCGGGAAAGCTGGGCAAATGCCCCACATTTATCATCTGTGTGTTATGTACCTTTACATCGATATACTGTACATCCATACAGACATCCATACCATACCATACCATACCATACCGTACCATACCATACCATACCATACCGTACCGTACCATACCATACCATACCATACCATACCATACCATACCGTACCGTACCGTACCGTACCGTACCGTGCCGTGCCGTGCCGTGCCGTGCCGTGCCGTGCCGTGCCGTGCCGTGCCGTACCATACCATACCATACATACTAGGCAGGTAACGATTCACTCAACTCACGATACGATTCGTATCACAATATGAGGTTCACGATACGATTTTTCATGATATTTTAAACAAAAAATATTTTCCAGAAAAATGCCCCCAAATTTTTTTTTTAATGATTTATCTTTCCCCGCGAGCTTTTTCAGATTTTTTAATTTAACTGCATTGCAAAAGTAGCATTACTTTTGACAGTGCAGAAACATAATGGCCTTTGGACCATGATGTATTAACCCATTTTGGGTGGAAACCCCTTTTGGTGTTAGCATTATGTTATGCTATCTACAAGCTCCGAGTGGCGCGCTATGAGCTTGTAGGTCTGCTATTTTAGAAAAATCGAAGAACGACTGACATAGAAACATAGCTTTTTCAGAAAACTGTCAGGATGTAGAAGACATTTTTAGAATCTGATCTCAGGTCAAAATGGGTTGATGAGCATCAACAACGATCACATGGGCACAGTCACACACACACAGCTCCCCGTTGCAGTACTAAAGTGATGGCATGGAGTCTGCCTCATTTCTGTCAAATTAGTTTAAAAAATGTTTTTAAATCGATTAATATCATTGGGATTAATATATATACGATATATCGTTACATGCCACATACATACATACATACATACATACATACATACATACATACATACATACTGTACATACATTTGATGTGACACTCAAGTAAGGCATTGATTTACCAAAAGAGAAACAGAAAACCCCGACAGCAACAATAATCCAAAACACCCCTCCGCCCATAAAGAAGGCTTCCTGTGGACACACGGCCCCTTAAGCTATAACCTGATTATTATTGGCCGGGGTCCTAGCTGCCACCTGGGTTGTTTGGTCAGTAGGGCTTGTACAGACAAATCACAGTGCCAACGGCTAAATCCTTTACCAATGGCGTCCGACAGTTCTATCTGCTATTTACTTCATTCTGGAAAAAAAAAAAAAAACAGTGTTCGCTGCAATTAGTTTTTTATTTCAAACTGAACTCCAGACCGCAATGAGGCGTTCGTCTCCCTTCTCTTAACCCATTTTGGGCGGGAACCCCTTTTGTTTTTTCAAGGATTCTGTTATACTTTAGCTATTGAAAAATAGCAGATCTACAAGCTCATAGCGCGCCACCGAGTGGCGCGCTATGAACTTGTAGGTCTGCTATTTTTGAAAAATCTAAAAAATGCGGCACAAATCTTTGAATAGGTATATATTCTTTCAAAGGTAACGTTTTTTTTATTTCGACGTCAGGCCTAAATGGATTAATTTCTTTTCGCCCCAAGGGTGCTGGGTAATTACACTTCTCGCTCTATTTGTCACTACTGGGAGATTGTCTTCATTAGAACACATCCTGCTGACCACAACTCAACGGTTGACCTTTCTCCATTTATTTAAAAAAAAATATATCCCCTGTGGTGTCTTAAGCCTGCAGGCTGCGCATGGACTCACAATCGCACCCAAAGAGTGTTGTGTGCATTTCTCAGCATGATGTATTACAGTTGGGTGCCACCGATATTGTCCCTTATCATTTGACCCATTTAGGCCTGACCTCAAAATTTTAAAAAAAATCCTTCTAAATCCTCCAGTTTTCTGAAATAAATATTTTCACGATTTTTCAAAAATAGCAGACCTACAAGCTCGTAGCGCGCCACTCGGTGGCGCGCTATGAGCTTGTAGATCTGCTATTTTTCGATAGCTAAATTATAACAATGTTTAAAACACCAAAAGGGGTTCCCGCCCAAAATGGGTTAACTGTCCTTTTGCGCAGATCACGCAAACCTCAGCAAAAAGAAAAGGACAATATCAATGGCCTCCAACTGTATGTCTCATACGCCCTTTCACACTGACGCCTGGTCGTTTCCGCTCAGCTATGTGTGATTCTATCAGTGGGGGAAAAAGTACTCACATGTTTGACTTATCGTAAGTAAAAGTATCAATAGGCTACTGCAATGTAGAACTACTCTGTTACAAGTAAAAGTCCGGTATTCAAAATGTACTTGGTTCAAATGTATTGGTATCAAAATGGTACCATGAGTAGAAAGTACTCATTGTGCACAATGTCCTATTTCAACATTTCAAATGTTTAAAGATCTTTTGAAATAATAGACACATTGTGAACTTGTAGATCGGCTATTTTCAAATGGCCGAAATGTATGTAGGGCTGAAGTGGGTAATGCAGGTTTTGTTTTTTGATTTTTTTTGATTTTTTTAAGAAAAGACAATTGTCTGTCACAACAGCGTTTTCCTACATCCGGTTCACGTCTCACATGTGGAGATCTGGTTGTGCTATTTTTGAGTGGTGCAACCACTCCTACTGTGTATATGTGTGTGTATATGTGTCTGTGTCCGAGCACGAAAATAGCGTTATAGCCTTTATTCACCACCAAGTGTCACTGTTGCACAGCCTAACACACAGGCCAGGGAGGAGGGCTTGTACAACACAGCACAGTACAGTACAGTACAGTACAGTACAGTACAGTACAGTACAGTACAGTACAGTACAGTACAGTACAGTACAGTACAGCACAGCACAGCACAAGTACAGTACAGCACCACTCACTTCACACAGGTCTGATTTATTTTTATTTTTTTCAAAAGTTTTGAAACGATTGTTCACCTACCCAGAAGGTGGTGCTTCAAATTAAGGCTTTCACTGGAAAAACACTGGCAGTTTTGGAAGGATAACCCATAGAGTATATAAAAGGATAGAGACTGAACTGGCGCGAAGCTCCGCCCCCCCAGCTATTCATGTCAGTGGAAGTTGCTCAGTGGCGTTTTGAAGCACCCGGAAGACTGCCGGAAGTACCGTCTCAGAACGTCTACAACCGAGCGCTCAATGTTAAAGCCCAGCTGCACAGGGTTTCCCGGTCATGAATCCACGGGTCCGCCTGTAGTCCCTCCTCCTACCACTAGGGCCCAGAGCTTCAACGTTGAATAGCCTCACTGGCCCCTTGGGAAAACCCTAACCCTAATTAATGAATACCTGGGAATGTGGATATGTGAAAGTGAATGTGTTTACTGACCAACTTTCACTCTAGTGGAGTAATATTTGACCAGGAGTATCTATTCTATACGCTACGTTGACTCAAGGGTTGAGGAATTATTTGTCCACCACTGGTATAAGGAGTGAACAGCATGCGATAACTACACGCAATTATGAAACTACTGTGCGTGGTGTTCGTGTCTGTCTGACTCCAGCCTGTTCCCTGAGCATCAGGTCAGCAACAATTTAGTTTCTTGATGCACAGCAGATTTATGCATTAGCCCTGGTTAATGGGAGTGACACTTTCATTACCTGCTCTAACAGTGAGCCGTATTTTCTCTATTTTTTCTACTACAGTAGCTGTCTAAGTCTATATGCATCCCAGTTCAATTCTGTTAGACGTGGCAATCGGCATGCCACCGCGTGCACTTGCTTGTTCCTTGCTTCGACTGCTGGTGAAAAAGCCTATAATCGCAGGTCTTAACAGTGCTGTACGTTGTTAGCACATTTGGCGCTAGCCTGGCTCTGATAAAGACTGAACAAATTGTAAAAGTACAAAAGTTTTGGCATCAGAACACTTAATAGTCCAAAAAGTAAAAGTACTCATTATGCAGAATGTCCCATTTCAAGGATTTCAAATGTATACAAATCATTTGAAAATATAGCAGCTCTACAAGCTCACAATGTGTCGTGGAGCTTTTAGATTTTCAAATGGCCGAAATGTATATAGGGCTGAAATGGTGAATGTTTGTTTGTAATAATAATCAAAGAAACTAGTAACTAAAGTTTTCAAATAAATGTAGTAGAGTAAAAGTACAATATTTGGATCCGAGATGTAGTGGAATACAAGTAAAAGTATTGGAAATTTAAAGTTAAAATACTTAATTAAATGTACTATAGTTCTTTTTCCACCACTGCGCCTGACAGTGATATATAGAGACAGACAGACAGACATTAGATCCCTGTAAATAATATGTCTAACGTTGCATAGTAACAGCATCGGTGGTGTAGCTGGGATAAGTACCTCGCTCAAGGGCACATCAACAGCATAGTTCTTATGGGGGAATTAAAAGTGTGTGGTGCGGCGGCTTGTTCGTTTTCCCTCATATCCTAGCGAGCGTTTTTCACCCCCGCAGCTATAGTATGGCATTGAAATTTCTCAAAGCAATTCACACAGTACGGCATATAAGCCCAGCGTGCCGTTTTTTTTTTGACACCTCAAGGACTGATTCATTTTGAAGACGAATCTTATTATCTTATTGCATGTCTTTCTTTTGTGTTGAATGTGGCCGCGGCCTCCAGTGAGATGTTAAGTCATGATATTGATGCCATTGCTCAAACACATCACAATATCGACAAGCTGGAATGCATACCGAGGGGAATGCCATTGATTGTTGTCGCCCCCTCCCCCCCCACCAAAAAAAACACACCAAGGCCCAACAACCATCATCTCCTCGATTTAGTTTCGTGGCCTCTGAACTGCGGAGGAAAAAGGGCCTCTTTAATTGGTATGTACCACCATGATTGCAATCGATATGGTTGCATGCTTGAGAATCACAGGGAGAGAAAAAAAGTTCTATCCAGACCTCCTTGGGAATATAGCTTAGTCAAATCCCAGCCGGTTATATGAAGAGGGTGTGGGGGAGAAATAAATAATGAACGAATGGTTTTAAAAACAAAACAAAAACACTGAAGCTTAGTATCTGTGTGTTGGGATAGGAGCCAACACTTTGAAGGCAGTCCAAGTTGGTGTTAACAGAAGGGACCAGTCTATGTTCTGTAACACTCCCTGAGCCCCAATAATCCTCCACACCACCCCCACCGCCTCCCCCCCCCCCCCCCCAATGAGGATGGGGACACACAATTTTTATTCAATTAATCTTTCATCGCTGTGTCTACCGGCTGAACTCGCCGCCGGTGTGCCAAGGCTGGGAGTTTTTGTCTGTCCTGCCTTCAGTCTGGGCAGCATACAGATAGACTGGCAGCTTTAAACAACTGCATTGTCCCACGGCTTTGGAACCTGGATGGACGGTGGACAGAGCCATGGCAAACACAAGGGGGGGGGGGGCACGGTATCTGTACCTAGGACAGCAGAATTAGCATCGTTTTTGTCGCATAGCTGTCAGCTTCATGCTGGGGTTTGTTTCGCTGGACCTCAGTTTGATGGAGGTTGGCACGGCAACATCCACATGTGTTCATTTGGAGAGAATAGGCATAATATCAACGTATCAGTGTTGATTGATTAATACTGTGTGGTATGGTGTTCGGTAGTTGCATTTCTTCTGAATAAAATAAGACCGGAGACTAGGGCTGCAGCTAAATTTGTATTCCATTGATATATTTTTCGATTTTCTTTTTAGAAGTGCATTATGTTCAAATAGGCCTACTTGTAAAAAATGTAATACATCTACAAACCAACAGGAAAAACATTATTTTTTTTAATTGCGACCATAGGTCGCAGTTTACTATGAAAATCTGCATCTACATCCGCATTTTTTCGATTTGGGCACCAAATGCCCAAATCGAAAAAATGCGGAAGTAGAGTGTTCTTCCAGGTGCTTCAAAACGCCACTGAGCAACTTCCATCGAAATGAGAGCAGGGGGCGGGGCAGTCAAACCTCATTTAACCTCATTAAACCCTGTACACTCAAGACACGCTCCATATATGGCGCCAGGAGAAGACTGCCAGCCAGCAACTCCACATCTTAACTGCACGGACACCGGATTAATAGTTTAACTCCTACTTTTTAACTGTAGCCTACCGTATTAAGAAGCTCTGTTGTTTCAGCGCGACCTCGCCGCTTCTCGCCCTCAGGGCAACTTACTGGTAGACTAAATCAATTCATGTTATTAGCACCTACTTTAGTCGTATTTTATACTTTGTCTTACAACAGTACAAAAGTAGTGAAACTAGCGAATCTGCAAGCTTAGCTCACCACGCAATTTGCGACGTGTGGTGAGCTTGAAAGGTTGCATATAGGCTACTGTATATATCCTAGTGCTAAGCTCACCTCCCGGGAATACTCTTCCTGGGCTACTAACCGCTAACTGGAAATGCTTCCTGTCCTCCCAGTGACCCATCACTCTCAGTCGTATTTTATACTTTGTCGTACAAAAAGTACAAAAGTACAAAAGTAGTGAAACTTGCGAATCTGCAAGCTTAGCTCACCACGCATTGCGACGTGTGTGGTGAGCTTGTAGGTTGCATATAGGCTACTGTATATATCCTAGTGCTAAGCTCACCTCCCGGGAATATTCTTCCTGGGCTACTAACCGCTAACTGGAGATGCTTCCTGTCCTCCCAGTGACCCATCACTCTCAGTCGTATTTTATACTTTGTCGTACAAAAAGTACAAAAGTACAAAAGTAGTGAAACTAGCTCATCTGCAAGCTTAGCTCACCACGTATTGCGACGTGTGGTGAGCTTGTAGGTTGCATATGGGCTACTGTATATATCCTAGTGCTAAGCTCACCTCCCGGGAATATTCTTCCTGCGCTACTATAACCGCTAACTGGAAATGCTTCCTGTCCTCCCAGTGACCCATCACTCTCATACGGTCATATCTGATACCGTGTCTGCAGTGTGAACCTTTCAATTCCAGACAATGTCTGCCTGATAGTCATGCCATGTGAAGGCAGTGGAGGGGAAGGGGCACTGCTGCATGCTTAACCCATTCTGACCTGAGATCAGATTCTAAAAAAATGTCTTCTACATCCTGACAGTTTTCTGAAAAAGCTATGTTTCTGTGTCAGTCGTTCTTCGATTTAAAAAAAATAGCAGACCTACAAGCTCGTAGCGCGCCACTCGGTGGCGCGCTATGAGCTTGTAGATCTGCTATTTTTCAATAGCTAAAGCATAACATAATGCTAACACCAAAAGGGGTTGAAAAAGCTATGTTTCTATGTCAGTCGTTCTTCGATTTTTCAAAAATAGCAGAACTACAAACTCGTAGCGCGCCACTCGGTGGCGCGCTACGAGCTTGTAGATCTTCTATTTTGCAATAGCTAAAGCATAACATAATGCTAACACTAAAAGGGGTTGAAAAAGCTATGTTTCTATGTCAGTCGTTCTTCGATTTAAAAGAAATAGCAGACCTACAAGCTCGTAGCGCGCCACTCGGTGGCGCGCTACGAGCTTGTAGATCTTCTATTTTTCAATAGCTAAAGCATAACACAATGCTAACACCAAAAGGGGTTCCCGCCCAAAATGGGTTAAGGGAAGGGGGGAGGGGGGGGGGGCTTACAGCGTTATATGCCCCCAGCACTCCCCACGTGTTAGCCTTTTCCAGGCAGACCATGGCCTGATGAAACATGACAGGGCAAGCTTGCATGGCCGTGTTTGCACTAAAGCAAAAAAAAACAAAAAAAAAAAACGCTATAGCAATTGCACTCATTTCAAGCCCTGCAGTGCAGTGGAATTTTAAATAAAATAAAGGCCCTGCACTCTCGGGGAGGCGGATGCTTTGATTGCCGGTAGCAGCATATATAGAGTAACAAGATTAGGAGAAGAATGCCAAATTATGATACTTTCTGACTAGTCGCGCATGCATCGCTGCCTCGGCAGGCCGGGCAGACGGGAAGCCACGGACCTGAGACCTCGTCAGGGAGACATGAGCGCTTATGAAGGGGAGGTTAATTCAGCGTCTTCATAGAACATTGCGAGTTCACGTAAGGCCGAAGGCAATTGAGGGGAGAGAGTGTGTGTGTGTGTGTGTGTGTGTGTGTGTGTGTGTGTGTGTGTGTGTGTGTGTGTGTGTGTGTGTGTGTGTGTGTGTGTGTGTGTGTGTGTGTGTGTGTGTGTGTGTGTGTGTGTGTGTGTGTGTGTGTGTGCGTGCGCGTGTGCGACTGTGCGTGCTCTCACGAACAGCTGGACTGATCAGTCGCACCGCGTTTATTTTGCTATTGCACCTTTTTTTTACGGCGTTGCTCTGGAAAAACATGTGGGCCACATTAAGAAAATGGCCAGGGGTCAGTTGATAAAATGACAACATTAATGACACAACATTAATATGGGCATTTTATTTTGAAGTTTCTTCCTGAAACGGAAAGCTGTGTGTTTTCTGACCAATCAGCACGTCGTATCCCCCCAGGGTATAGGATGTAGCGTGACAGTAATATGAGCGCAAAATGCAAATGTGTAATAAAGTTAATATCTCTCTCTAGAGAGAGAGAGAGAGGGGGAAGCCATTCCCATTTCAAAGAATACAAAAAACCTCTCCTGTCTCTGAGTTATTCTGACGGGAGTGGCAAAGGCAGTGACACATCGTATAGGGCAGGCCTACACCGCAAAAGGGAACGGGAGCGGCGCACACCTAATCATTGCGTGTCAGAGCGCTTATGGCCGTGCTGGCCATTGACAATGCATTGGGCGCTTGAAGTTATATATATTTCGAAAACTGCCAATTATTTCAAAGTAATAATCTCAAGCATGTGCGTCCACAGTAAGAGTTTTTTTTTAACTGTGAATTTAATTTCTCTGTGAAAGCATGAAGCAATAGAGGGCCCAAAGTTTCATCACTTGAGTTTTAGAAATATCTAAAAAATGAAGTAAAAAGTTCAGGCCTGTGTGTCCACAGTAGTGGTGATGTTTTAAATTGTGAATGGAGTCTCCAGGTGAAAGTATGAAGACGTTTTGACATATCAAAATCCTCCATTGACTTCTATTATCATTTTAAAAGTAATATATCTCGGAAACTATACTAAATTTCAAGCACCCATGAGATTCCGCACGATTCCACAGTAAGCTGAACATGTCAACGTTTGAATGGAGTTTCTAAGTGAAAGCGTGTAGGACTAGTTAGGTGCCAAAGTTTTCTCTTGACAACATTATACTTATTACACAACATTAAACATTATACTGGTGGCGCTGCTAAAGCCGCGACCCCACAGTTACCATTCTGGGGGGTCCTTGACATGAAGTGTCCTTGACACCACTGATATAGCAACATAATTATAACGGGTTTTTTTTCTTCTTCAGAAAACTGATTTATTTCAGAGGACATTTTTAAAAGTAAAAGCAGTGATGGAAAGTAACTATACGGTAAGTAGCCTACATTTACTCAAGTAGCCTACTGTACAATTTTGAGGTATTCTTTGCTTTACTGTATTTCCAATTTGCAGTACTTTTACATCTACTTCGCTACATCTCAGAAGCAAACATTGTACTTTTACACCACTACATTTATTTTACAGCTTTAGTTACTAGTTACTTTGTAGGTGTTGATTATTTATTACAAAACATACATTACCCACTCCAGCCCTATATACAGTACAGTTGGGCAATTTGACAATAGCCAATCTACAGGCTCATAACGCGATGCATTGTGAGCTTGTAGATCTGCAACTTGAACACTTAATGCATAATGAGTACTTTTTACTTTTGGTACTTTAGCCTACATTTTTATACAAATACTTTTGTACTTTTACACTAGCAGATTTTTTAATCACGGACTTTTACTTGTAACAGAGTATTTCTACATTGCAATATTGATACTTTTACTTGAGTGAAAAATGTGAGTACCTTTTCCACCAGTGAGTAAAACACTGTCAATGGAAGCGTTGCCACATGCTGCTTCTATTACACAACTTTGAGCAAAGCTTGGCCATGTTCTCAAACAAATTATATTAATCTACAAAATCTCTTAAATTGCTGATTTAGGGCAGGGTCTGTTGTTGTTGTTGTTTGTTCTCTTTACAAAGTCTTTCATTCTTTGCTACAGCAAAAGATCCCATGCTGTGATTAAAAAGTCCAAAGCAGCCACTTTCTTCTCTAGGGGCACTTGTGCTGCCTGGGCCCGTGCGATGAGCAGGGGAACAGAGAACTCAAGGGATTACAAGTGCGCGTGCATGGGTGTCTCCTGTACACGCCGCACGACTGATTCATATCGTGGTGTGAACCTGAGGCTGGAAAGGTCCCCCAACCGGCAGATGAAAGGCTGGATTAAAGCCGAGTTCATTCTCCATTCGTATACGCTGGTGTCGCAACATTGAAAATAGCAGATTGAGGTTATGCTATTATGGTTGTTTATAACCTTTATAGACATGCTATTTGATAGCCCGATAGCTGTTACCTGTTCTGGTTCAGCTTGTCCTTGTAGCTACTATAACTATGGTCTGAGCCCAGTGCTCATCTGCACCTTTCCACCGATCTGTGTCAGACTGTGGCGTCTAACACACTTCTCCCCGTGACATCATGCAAATTAAAGCATAACCATCACCACATAGAATAATATTGTCTCCGACTCCTGTTGCCTCATCAATTACTGATTTATCCAGAATTGCGTGACACAGACCTACACGAGCACATAAGGCGACCACAGACACGGCGCCGTGTGGGTCTGCCAAGTACAAAATCAGACTCAACAGCAGATGGGGGTTCAATGGGGCCGAGCAACCTTGAGTGCATTGGGTAGGGGCGGGCGGTAGGGATCAGATGAGGACGTAATGGAGAAGCGTCCGCTGTCTTCAGAGGGAGGGGAGGCTGTGAGATGCAGAGGGGATGTGGGAGACTGGGGAATGATCAGAACCAGGCACAGCCCTCCTGGCAACATAAAGCAAATGGGAGCCAATCGTCAGATGAGGATCCAGAAGAGCGGTGGTGGAAGTACTCAGATTGTTTCTTTAAAGTAAAAATATAATGTCGAAAATACAGTACTCGAATATTTGAAAGTTTGTCAAACGTTTTCGAAAACAGCAGATCTACAAGCTCACAGCGCACCATTTGTGAGCTTGTAGACGTGCTATTTTTGAACAGCCGGATTATGAAATAATTCTGTTCTACATAACAGTAATCTGAATCTAAGTAACGTGTACCTAAAGCTGTCAAATGATGTTACCGGCAGTTGCGACGTCCGGAGCGGCAGCCGCAGTGAAGTGAAAGTACAATCTTTGCCTCTGAATTATGGTAGATACTGAAGTAAAGTATAACAATAGCTCAAAATGGTACCTATAAACTTGTGCTGTTGAGTAAATGTACTTTACTTCTATACTTTCTGCATCTGAGAAGAGCTATGACAGTGTAGAAGAATATAAAGAACTGCAAGGAGGAGGAGGATGAAAACTCCCTGCCCAAACGAAACTCTCCTGTTGTAGGCCAAGGTTGCAAAAAAACAAACCACATAAACAACGATTCCGCGGAAACTCACCACAGACCCCCATGTGAAAATATTTTGTTCCAGGGACCTCCAGATTATATAAAGATTTGCACAATTCTTCACGATATTTCAAAAATAATTGCAGATCTCCAAGTTCAGAGCGCGGCACGAAGTGACATGCTGCGAGTAGATGTAGATCTGCAATTTTTTCTTTTGAATAGCCAAAGTAATGGGTTAATAACACTAGCGTCTATGATTGACACGCACAGTCTGGGGCTGAAGAATCCCAATCATGCAGTCTGATGACACGACGGCGGATAGCTATTGATCTGGTTAGACATGCACCCGCCTGTCCCGCTGGGATGATGCACGTCAGGCATTTTACAATTGATTGTCTTTTTCCGGGAAGGACTCTCATCGCAATTCATCCCCAATTGAAGCCGTTTTGTTTTCTGTTGGGGGGGCGTCTCTTGTTCAATGTCAGGCAGGTCCTTTCTCTACCCAACTCATTTCACCACCTCTCTCCCCTCCCCAGACGCCGTGTTCAACGTCAGGTCCGGTGGGGACCACCGGGGGTCCAAATGGAACAGTTTTATGGGTCTGTAACCTCAGAGAGTGACCCTTATTACGGGCCCGTTTTGGTTCCATTTGTATATACTCTCAATTAATTTACAGTGTAGAGTGTGTGTGTGTGTGTGTGTGTGTGTGTGTGTGTGTGTGTGTGTGTGTGTGTGTGTGTGTGTGTGTGTGTGTGTGTGTGTGTGTGTGTGTGTGTGTGTGTGTGTGTGTGTGTGTGTGTGTGTGTGTGTGTGTGTGTGTGTGTGGTCCAGTTTAGTTCAGTGATTCTCAATTCACATTTCTAAAGTCTAAACAACATGCTATCTAAATCACATTGTTATCATCTGTGGTCAAGGACTAACTAATCTAAAGACCAAGGTATATCTGCATATCATCAAGAAGGGATAGAAGGGTGAAGTGCTAGGGGGAGAGGTGGAGTCTGAAATGATGGATCTTTGGGAGCAAGTCCCCACTTCTGACTGCAGTCAGAGTTTATTCACCCGTTTGGGAGCCAGAAGGGAGAAGAGATTAGGACGTGTGGAGCGTTGTCCAAGGTGTTTTAGGAAAGTCTTGGACAGCATTTCTGTGTTAGTGGATCTAGGTGAGGGGGCCTTTGGTTGCTTCACAGGCCCTGTCCAGGACTGCACACTAACTAATCTAAAGACTGACAACTAATCTAAAGGCTGACAACTGCTCTTGTACAGAAGCCTCCAGGGAGTTGTCGATGGAAATAATGAGATCCTGCATGGGACTTACCTGGGAAGAAGAGAAGCTCAGTTTCTACTGGACCTTATGTGTGGTGCTCGCAACCCTCTCATCACTCATGTTATGTTGTGATCTTGGCGGGGTGTGTTGGGCTAGCCTGGCATGGCCAGACTAATATCACTGCATAGATATCTCCCCGGGGGGGTTTTCAGGGGCACTAGCCCCTCCTATGCCCAGCTTTGTGTGTTTGTATGGACCCCGTAGCGATGATGTGATTGGCTGAGAAAAGCACGTATTGAGGATAAAGAGTGAGACGGAAAAGTGAGGACGCAAATTGAGATTGGCCGGAATGAGACGATGTATGATGATGTATATATGCTGATATAGAGCGCCCCTCGCTTCACATGGGTGTGATTATTTTTTCCCCTGTGGCAGATTTGTCTGGTTTCCAGGCTAGTGTTGGACTGCTCCACAGCTGACCCGTCATGTCCAGAGGGAGGCTCAGGGCCCCTCTTCTCTAAGTAGGGCCTTGGTGGTGGTGATGCTGGTGGTGGTGCTGGTGGTGATGCACCTCCACCAGAGATCTTGGCTTGTCGATGCTGTCTTGGAACATCACTCTCTCCTCGCTCTGCTGAGTTGAGATGTCTTTCAGGATAGACCTGGCTCCCTCTATCACGGCCATATAGGAGAAGCGGAGCTGCTCGGCGGTTTGGATCAGGCCCATGCGATACTCCCTCATGTCCAGTAGGACTCTCTGGATGTCGCCTGCCGACAAGCCCTTCCTCTTGTCCACCAAAACCAGGCAGGTGTCCACCAACGAGAGAGTCCCAGAGCGTCCAATCCCAGCACTGCAGTGCACCACACAGGGCCCGTGTTCTGTACCTAAGGCGCCCGACTCCCGCACTGCGAAGAGGAAGTTGAGGAAGTTGGCGGGGGACTCTGGGATGCCAAAGTCAGGCCATGTGGTATAATGAAAGTGGTAGATCTCCCTGGACTCGCCCGTCTTTGCGTTTTGTAGTTCCAGCACTCGTGTAGTGTAACAGGACATGTCCTCCTCTGAAACTAGCCTCACGACAAAGCCCGTGTCTGGGAAAGACATCTCTTGCTCTTCTGTGGCAGGCCAATACTGTGCGCACTTTTCAGAATCCTTTTCGATGACTTTATTGAGCATCACGACCGCTTTAGAGCGCTGCTCCCATATCATTAGCCAGAAGTGGCCACACGTGTTCCTCAACGGGCCCTGGGATAGAATGTACGCTCTCTGAGCTTCCTCCACCGTGACTAGACTCGCATTGATGTAGTCATTGTCGCAGTGTTCAAGATTTACCCGACTGTGATCATATGGGCTGACATCTTTGTATCGGTTCAAATTCCAGTTCTGTGGAAGGTTGGCCACTCTGTGTGGATGTTTACTGGCCTGCTTTCGTAATTCATTGTAGAGATTTTGCCATCGTCCTGACGAATCTATGTCTTTAAATTCTTGTTCCATTTTATCGTAGCAGTGCACACGGAATGACTCCTACAACATTTTACTAATGTCCGGTATTCCATTTGCAGATGCTATTTATACTACATGCAGTTTTCAAGTTGTTGCGGTTTTCAAGTTGTTGCGGCTGGCCGAGCAGTCAACCTGTGGGTCAGAGGCACATATGCGGATAGGCCCATATATGGACTGGACATTGGTTCACATCATGTTGTCATCGCAATAACCTGGAAACATCAGGCAGGACGTCGCCAGAACCTTAGATATAGACAGTGTTACGCAAACTGTGTCCACTTCTTGGGGCCAGTCCAACGACGGCTCTCCTACATAGACTTCTATTGGGAATGGGGACAACCAACTGGGACAAGTCCTGGACCGGAAGTAGGCAGAAATGCATTGGACTCAGGCAACAGCCCAGCTTTAATGATCTTAAATCCCTTTATTTCAGATTGTTTTGTAGTAATAGTATACAACATAAACATTACAGCGACTTTAGTTGTTACTGTACAATACAAACAGTTGTCGTGTTGCACACATGCTTAAAATAGCTCTTATTTGCGCCGCCCTCGTTGAAAACAATGTATTTCAAACTCCAGCTTGTCCCTCTCCAGGCTGCATGAACAGCGCTCGAGCGCTCGGTTTCTGCCCAATATCGTAGCTCTTCTATTAGATGGCTCTGGACGTCGCAAGGCCGGCACAGATTGCCCTGTCGTATGCCCATACAGTACTGTATATGGAGATACCCACGGGTGTGTTACCAGAATATGCCCATATTTGGAGATTGCTGCCATCAGCGCAAATCGGTTTTATGAGGCAACGGTTTTATGTCCATACATGCTGTTGCAAACATAGAGTTGTATTTGCGAACGCAGTGATTGCGAACGCAGTGAGCACTAACTATGAGACCTAGCAGAACATGTCTGTCTGTATGTGTGTCACTCTGTAACACCACCCGCCCGGCACCAGAGGGCGCAGCTGTATCACACACAAAAAACACACACACACACACACACACACACACACACAAAACGTAACTTAAAAAAAAACTTAAAAAGAAAAAAACGTAAAAAAAAGAAATGTACAAAAAAAACTTAAAGAAAACGTTAAAAAAAACACACGCACGCACGCACACATACACACACTAAAGAAAGAACATAAAAAAAACATTACTTAAAAAACAAAAAAAAGAGAACTTAATAAAAACCTTAAAGTACGTAATTTATTCTAATTGTTATTGCAATTTACGAGCTGCGTTCGCTTCCCGCGTTCGCACGTCTTACTTGTATATTGTATCGGGCAGAGGTATAAATAAGCCCCACTGACTCATTTAAATGAAAGTTGCTCACCCAGCAGCGCATATATGCTCCACCAGAAGTGTAATCATCAACCTGGTGACAATAGATGACGCGGACTAGGGTTTGAGGGAGGGGGTCAGGGCATTCCACGCTTGTGTGGCAGTGCTCTAGATGTAGAAGGAGAATGTATTTGTTTTGAAAGTGGGTGGTAGCAGATTGTTGTTCTCGCTCCCTTTAGTGTTGTGGCTGTGGGTGCCGCTCACTTGTATGCGGGCACTGAGGGCATTGAGGGCAAGGCTGCGTTTACAGTTTTGAATGTCAATCCCAATTTCAATTGCTTAACTCTTAGTTAAGTCTTCTACCCGGGGACCAGTTTAGACTATAGCAAAATGCGTTGAAACCTCACATTTATGAAGATGTTGTAGTTTTTGTCGCATTCCTAAGCTAATAATTTGATGACAGGCTGATGAAATAATTATTTATTTTATATCCATCCATATTTTTTTTTAGTGGTGTAAACCACTCCTACAACTGGCTTTGTTAGTTTACGTGTCTGTCTGTACCAAAAAAAAATGAGCATGGTTGCTATGGTCACCCAGTTCACACGGGTGTGATTTCAGCTTTGTTAGTTTACGTGTCTGTTCGTACCAAAAAATGAGCATGGTTGCTATGGTCACCCAGTTCACATTGGTGTGATTTCATTACGTCAGACATTACGTCAGACCACAGTTGATCAGTCTATATAAGACCTTACACCACTCAGTTCACACAGGTGTGATTTTTTAATGAACCCGTCATTTTCACTGTCAATATTCCCAAGACCCAAGACAAATTTCGGGGGTCAGGCTTACCCGATGACCTCTAGTCCAAAGAATGGGGTGCGCGGTTGTGTCGCTGGACAACCGCGGACAGTGTGGCAGGCAGACGTGCAACAAGTCGGTGTCAGTCGTTCATGAACCCGGTTGCCGGGGAAGCTACAGCTTTCTCAGCGCCTTCTGCCTTTGGTCTCGTTATAGAAAGATATCTTAGTAATTTCCCCCAACACTAATGGAGCACCCTGATGTTTTGTATGGAAATGTTCTGGATATAAGACACAGGGGAATACCCCAGACGAGACGTTTTATCTCTGCAAAGAAAGTATAGAGAGCAATCAAGTTCAGCCCTGAAATGGCATAATTATAATAATTCAGCAGGACAGCTGATCATTAGCCTCATCAAAAATCTGTTTACCGTCTCGGGTGACACGGCGCTATAGTTTTTTTTCCCCCTCCTTTCTTTGTTGCAGACTTTGTAATAGATGTGGTGTCATTCGCTTTTCCCCGGCCTATTAAAGGGAGACGGATGGAAAGCAAACGGGACAGGTCTGACCTTCCCGAAGAAATAGACAATACATTCTCCAGACAAGGCTCGTTCTGTCGCTGCTTTGCTACTTCACTCGTGTTTTACAGAGCAGTTTATTGTCTTTAATGCGTCCCGCGGGACAGCCGAGAAATGACAGAGCACCGTTTAAGACCACTAATTGGCTGACTGATATGTTCAAACAAAGTTCTATCATAAGTGTGTGTAAAAAAAAAAAAAAAAAAAAAAAAAAAAGGGAAAAAAAAGTAACTAACTGAGGCATGTCGTTTGTCAAATCGGCCTGAACTGACAAATAATATGCCATTTATGATGTTGGTAACAAACAGACACATGATGGACAGTGCTGCTGCAGTCAAAGCACAGACCAAAGCAGTGGTTCTCAAACGTTCCATGATTATACTTGTGTAGGGCTATTATTAGCCTACTGTATGTTATGTAGTTGGCCGTGGACGCCCAGCTGAAATTATTTTTTTTAGTGTTTTTTTGAGTTTTTATAGTGGTCAAACTGATTTTTTGAGTGGTGCAAACCACTCCAACAACTGGCTTTGTTAGTACCTGTGTGTGTTTGTGCCTGTACGGGTGAGCATGGTTGCTATGGTTAGTATGTGACGTCACTGTGTAGTTGCACCACTCAGTTCACACAGGTGTGATTTTTATGCTATAACTCATTTAGCTGCATGGGGACCCCCTGAAATCCCCTCTCAAGGACCCCTTGGGGAACACCAGAACCGCTCCTTTGTTCCCTCTACACCGAATTAGCTACAAACACGTCACTCTGTGATGCATTGTGAGCTTGTAGATCGTCCCGTTTTGCAGAACGTTCGGCTATTTTTGTTCTGCAAAATGACATTGGGGGTACAGTATTATTTAGTACAGTATAATACTTTATTTGGGGAATACATGTGCACTGATACTTAATTTGCTATGTGGATTGTCCATTGCATTTAGCTCAGAGAGTGGAAAATTCAGTTAAATTAGCACTTTTCAGCATGAATATCACAAACAGATGTGTACATCTGCCACGGGAAAACATGACATTTTCGAATGCCGACTTCTGAGTCTAAATCTGCCTCAGCATCATCTTGTTACGAAATAAGAAATTTGGCGTAGGCCAGAAACAAACGCTAACTTAGATTGCAGACATGCCACCTGTTCAATTTTCTAAATTCCAAATAGCAATTATTTTACGAAAAAGGAAAAAGGACAGAACGTCGTCTCTGTCGGGTGGAAACCACGTACGTCCAAAACGGTTACTTTTCAGGAACCGAAAAAATTAGCATATATTGACACGCTTTGTGCCGTACGTGTTTCAAGCTCGCAGATCTGATACTTTTGATCTGGAAAAAAAAAATAATAATACAAAGAAAGCACAAAAAGTTAAAATATGGCAATAAGAGTTTTCTGCTGGACAGCAGTGACTCCGACACCTCATACAGATGTTCCTGGAGCCCCACCGGACCGTATTGATTTAGAAAGACAATTTAGTTTGAGTTATAGTCTTTTGAGTTAAATTGAAATTACTTTCAGTCATATTTCAGTCATCTGAAATGTTTTAGGGTTAGTCTAGTTTTAGTCAACTAAATATACGATTTTAGTCGTCTAATCTAGTCGATTTTGTCGACTAAAATGTGTTTTTGGCAGGCCTCGATGGCGTCATAATGGCAGATTTGAAACTTGGTTGCACGCTGAAGATATAGCCAATCTACGAGCTCACAACAATGCGTCACAGACAGCGCACCCAGCCAGCCTTCTTCCACAATACACTGTTGCACACCTCGGCGGCACACATCCAATTTGCTGTCGGGGGCCATTTGACCTGTTCGCCGCCGCTGTTCCAACTGTAGGGCCTCTTATCTTGGCCTCTCCCTCCTCGGGGAGATGTCTGGCTCGGTGACAGGCTCCGCCGTGCCGCTGTGTGTGTGTGTGTGTGTGTGTGTGCTCGGAGGAGCGGGGGAGAGAGAGGTTGGTGCTCGTGTTGCCTGCCGTGTACTGTATGCTTGTTATGAGCAACTCTGGGGCTTGTTCTTCTGTAAAGTCGCTTGTAAATATTGGTACGTTTGGCTTCTTCTTTTTAACCCATTTAGGCCAGACGTCGAAATAAAAATCACACCCGTGTGAACTGAGTGGTGTAAGGTTTTATATAGCATGATCAGCTGTGGTCTGACGTAATGTCTGATGTGAGGTATTATATAAGGTAAGGTATTATATAGCCTGATCAGCTCTGATCTGACGTAATGAAATCACACCCGGATGTGATTTCACAACTGGCTCTTTTTGCGCAGAAAAAATGACCACGGTTGCTACGGTCATCCAGTTCACCCGGGTGTGATTTAATTACGTCAGAAATTATTTTGAACATAGCAACCATGGTCATTTTTTTATGCACACAAAAGCCAGTTGTAGGAGTGGTTTACACCACTCAAAAAAGTCTTCTGAAAGAATATATATTCAAAGATTTGTGCCGCATTTTCACGATTTTTCAAAAATAGCAGACCTACAAGCTCGTAGCGCGCCACTCGGTGGCGCGCTATGAGCTTGTAGATCTGCTATTTTTCAATAGCTAAAGTATAACATAATGCTTAGTTAAAACACCAAAAGGGGTTCCCGTACGCGTACAGAATGGGTTAACGATGTTATTCCCAAGAGTCTTACAATAGCAGATCTACAAGCTCAGTTGTGAGGTTGTATCGGCAATTTTCACATTGCCGATGTGCAGTATATATAGGTTTAAAGTGCGCATTGTGGTCTATTGACCTCATGCACACCACAGCCATGTTGTCAGCAAGGTGGTAACTATAGGTGCAATTTCCCATTGACAGCCCACTTATCACTGCGTACCACCTGTTTTGAATTTGCACATAATGCAGGATGGAGGCAGCAGGAGGTTTGCTTTACTGATAACGAGCGCTTCCAAACTCTGACACTTGAAAAAAATGTGTCATCTGCAAGGAATTTCTTTACAGGAAGTAGCTCATAACATGTCTATGGTGGAATCTTATGAAACAAACACTTTGCAGATAGAGGATAATTCAAGCTTTTCATATACAGCTGCAATGTTGGTGAGTTTGACGTTGATGAGGTGATTGCCGGCGAAGCTTCTTCCTCTCGTCCCCTTTACCTGTGGGGTCCCGCAGGGTTCAATTCTGGGTCCCCTTCTCTTCTCCGTTGACATGCTCCCCATCGGCAATATCATTCGGAAACATAATATTAATTTCCACAGCTACGCAGATGACACACAGCTTTACATACATTTAAACCATTCTGGATGGGAACCTGTTTTGGTGTTTTAACTAAGCATTATGTTATACTTTAGCTATTGAAAAATAGCAGACCTACAAGCTCATAGCGCGCCACCGAGTGGCGCGCTACGAGCTTGTAGGTCTGCTATTTTTGAAAAATCGTGAAAATGTGGCACAAATATTTGAATATAATATTCTTTCAGAAGACTTTTTATTTATTTCGACGTCGGGCCTAAGATCAGGTAATGTGTCAAATTTACTCTCGTGCCTCTCAGATATAAAGGCCTGGATGGCTCAAAATGTCCTCCAATTAAATGAAACAAAAACAGAAATAATTATTATCGGTCCCTCTAACTCAATACCTTCATGCCAGTCAGAGCTCAGTAGCCCGTCTTCTAATGTCACTCAGTCACACAGCACGCAACCTGGGTGTCGTCTTTGACTCAGACCTCTCATTCAGTCCCCAAGTCACACGAGTTGTTCAGACACGAGTTGTTCATGTTATTATCAGCTTCGGAATATAGCCAGAATCAAATCAACAGCACTTTTCTATCAACAGCAGACCTTGAAAAGGTAATTCACGCTTTCATTTCATCTCGTTTAGACTTCTGTAATGGCCTCTGCAAAAAATCAATTTCCCGCCTCCAACTGGTTCAGAATTCAGCTGCAAGACTAATAACTAACACTAAGAAACGAGATCATATTACACCTATCCCAGCTGCACTCCATTGGTTACCTGTTACCTTTAGAATAGATTTTAAATTTGTATTGATAACTCTTAAAGCCCGGCAGGGATTGGCTCCCAGCTACATTAAAGCCTTGCTGTCCCCGTATATGAACCAGGGTGCTGCCTTAGATCCACGGAAAAGGCCCTCCTGAAAGTCCACCCGTCTCGCCTCGTTTCACGGGGAGATTGGGCGTTTGCATTCCAGGCACCCACGCTGTGGAACGCCCTACCTGAGGAGAGGATGCTTGCAAAATCAGTGTCCTCATTCAAATCACTTCTAAAAACATATCTCTATGTTAAAGCGTTTTCTTAGCGGTTATTTTCTGTTGTTGGTTGTTGGTTACTTTTGTTTTGCTTACCCTTTGATTTCCTTGTGTTGATTTATGTATGTCGTTTTAACTTGTATTGTTATTTGCTGCTCCTGTAAAGCACTCTGTAACTGTGTTTGGAAAAGTGCTATATAAATAAATTCATTATCATTATCATTAATACAATCAGATAGGACTTTTCTGTTTGGATGTATTGGCTGTCAATGGGAAATTGCACCTAGTTACCACCTTGCTGGCAACATGGCTGTGGTGTGCATAAGGTCAATTATTTGTGGGCTTAATTGCTTTCATAGAACTGCGGTTGCCTATTTCTGTCACAAAATCTGGCAACACCACTGGGTCGGCGTGTCTTGTGCGTGGCGAGGAGAGTTGGAGGGGGTGGGGGTTGGGGGGGGGTGGGACTACGTTGACGGATTAGCGGGCTACTGTGGCGGTCTGCCGGGAATCTCGGGGTCAAACGGCAGACGTCTATTCGCTTGACAACATGACGCGCCGTTGTCTCCGGGCGGCCCTCCCCCGCTGCTGTAGCGGGGAGACGGGCCGCAAATGGGAAGGCAGGGGTCAGGCAAGCAGTGGCGGATGGGGGGGGGGAGACAGACAGAGAGAATGCATGAAAGAAAGAGAGAGAGAGAGAGAGAGAGAGAGAGAGAGAGAGAGGGGGGGGGGGGGGCGGGGGGGGTTCTGGTGGTGTTCTAGCATGTACTATGTTCAGTGTTCACAGTGCTTGTTATGTGTCGCCAGTGCAAGAAGTATGTTTCTTACTTTCTTTTTTATTTAACCCATTTAGACTGAGCTCGATTCTACACAATGTCTTCTAAATCATGACAGTTTTCTGGAAAAACCACATGTTTCTATGTCAGTGGTTCTCAACCTTTTTCATGTCAAGGACCCCCAGAATTATCTGTATTTGGCCGCAGACCACCATCTGAAAATATGTTGTTCCAGGGAGGGACCCCACCAGAAGCAAGGATATGAGTTAAAACGTTTGCTCTAGTAAAAACGTTTGCTCTGAAAGAACATATATTCTATGAGCTTGTAGATCTGCTTTTTTTCAATAGATAAAGTATAACATGATGCTTAAATTGAAGGCCAAGTACTGATTTGACTTCTTTTTCACAAAGTGCCTTAGTGCTTCTTTTTAAAGGGGCTTAAATTGATAACATTATAATCATGACGTAAGAAAGACAAATCTTACAGCTCTCGTTCTAAAACAATAGAACAAAGCTATGCTGGCCTGTGCTGAACTATTGCTACTGCCATTTAGTGGTGGATGAGTTGAAACACCAAACGGGGTTCCCGTCCAGAATGAAAGGTATCCTCTCTTGCACGTAGGTCCTGGATTTAAAGGACAGTAGAATGAAAGGTATCCTCTGTTGTATGTAGGTCCTGGATTTAAAGGACAGTAGAATGAAAGGTATCCTCTGTTGTATGTAGGTCCTGGATTTAAAGGACAGTAGAATGAAAGGTATCCTCTGTTGTATGTAGGTCCTGGATTTAAAGTATCAAAACATACTACAGCACCAAAGTAAAAGCACTAACATTTTCTTTCCATCAATAGCAGATGTAGCCTATACTGTATGAGTACACAATGTGTTGCGATGTAGATCAGATCAGGTGGACTATCAAAAAGGGCTTATAGTTAATGTGTTAATGTACTGTATGTCATGGAGTAAACGGTGCAATATTTGCCTCTGAGATGTGGTGGAGTAGAAGAGTGAATGCTCAACATAAAATGTAGCCTCGGAATCCCAGACGTTTTTATTTCCAGGGAGAAAAAAAAAGTCTGGGTCCGAGTCCACTTTTTTGGCATAGAGTAGTGCAAACATCACTCACTCTGTGCTGATTTCTGATCATCTGCACCTTTGTTAAATTGACACACACACGCACACATACACACTCCTCTCTCTCTCTGTCGCTCTAATTAATTAGTGTCATGTCTAGCAGCTGCGCATAGTTTCTGCCGGCGGATCCTGCCGGGAGTTGCCTATGCCATAAAAAGCATAGGTGAGTTCCAGGCTACATAAAATGTTGCTCAACTACATTTCCACCAGGGTTTTTTTGTCCACCTGCATCAAGCAGTAGCAGCCATGATGTACACTGCAAGATCCTACCTACTGTAAGTGTCAATTTATCTCTGAGAGTTAAATTGACAGTCTAGCCCACTTTGCTCTGCCGTCAGTGGCATAATTCCCTGCGTATGTTCTCTCAAGCGACTGTTATCCACTTGTGCAGTATGCGTGCTATCTATGGAAAATAGCTATAAACCGATCTTATACTTCATCGAGTGTCATCACAACGCTCATCTTCACACTCCAGCCAAAAAACTTTGCCAGGCTCCCATGCCTCGAGAAAGAACTGCAATTAACTAACAATCTCCTTTCCTTGCTTGCTTAAATTAGGGATAGAAACAGCATTATAGAATTAAAACTTGAAACTGGGTAGAGAGCGTGATGTCACAATGTTTTTTTTCGCGGTGGTGGAAGTGTGGTGGTCCGGCGGGCGAAGGAGAAAAGCCCCCAGTACAGGAGACGCTGCATGCAGCGGCCTCGATATAACACTCCCAACACCCGAGATTCGTATAGACTGCTGGGTGGAAACTGGAATCCTTGAATGTCCAAATCCAAAACGGTTACTTTTCAGACATCCAACGAATGCAATTGTAGTTATTATTTGGTTCCACAGACACGTACACTTTCAGAAATAGTGAAAGTAGCAGATCTACAAGCGTGCGCATATAGATAGGTAGCGCATAGACGTAGGTAGTTGTGGGACTCGGACGTCTGCTCGGTCGATGCCCTGTGTGTTGGTTTTGTACAGGCTTTTTGTTAGGGAGATCTCTGCGTCGATGCAATGAGTGGCTAGACTCATCCTCCTGAATGATATCTTCTCTGACAACACTTGATAAACCCAAAGCATCCTTGTCATTTTAGTGTTGGCTATTCAAAAATAGCAGACAAGCTCACAGCGCGTCACTACTGCTATTTTTTAACAATTTTGTTAAAAAATGCGTCTCTTCTGTACAATAACTAACACTTTAAGATGGGGGGGGGGGGGGGGGGGCTGCGGCCAAATACACAATAATCTTGGGGGTCCTTGGCACAAATAATTTGAGAACTACTGGTTTAGAATTTGTAGAATGCCTTCCTCGGGTCTTAATGGGTTGAATTATACGAAAAGTGGAGAAGACGCAAGGTTTCCGCCCGACAGCAACACAACGCCTATGCTCCCTCATTAGTGCACGTCCTGGTGAGATAAGACGAGTCCGCCCAACTGTGTCTGGGAGGATTGGAGTGTCAACTCACGTTACGCCCCCTTGTACGCCTTTCTTCACCGGGAGGGTCAAATGAAAACCTTTATTATTACGTATTACAAATTTTAAATGTTTAAATGTTGAGGGCGGTGATGGCTCAGGGGTAGAGTGGCTGGATGGCAACCGCAAGGTTGCCAGTTCGAACCCGGGCTCCCCCAGAGTCAGTGTCGAAGTGTCCTTGAGCAAGACACTGAACCCCTGATTGCTCCTGATGTGCTGGTTGGTACCTTGCATGGTTTCCACTGCCATCAGTGGATGAATGTGTGCATGCATGGGTGAATGTAATGCACAATCTCTTTAAAGCGCCTTGGATAAAGGCGCTATATAAATGCACCATTTACCATTTAAATATGCAAATGCAATTGCATTAGGAAAATTTGCGAAAAATAGAAAATATGAAAAAGCTACTACTGTGGAAGGGTTATCATATATTAATTTACTTGTATTGATCAAGTAAACAATTTAATATTGGTATAGTTTTGCCCATGCACTCGATTCATAATTAACGTTCCCAATGTTGCAACTCTGGCTCGTGGACTAAGAACCAAAAAGACCAGAAGCGGCCCTCTTGTCATGCCTTCCTGCAGTGTAAAGTAAAGTGCATGTTCACAGAATGCCTGTGCTGCGCGTGGGCGTGTGCGGAGAGAGAGAGCTCTGCCGCCCTGTGCTCTGTGGTCGACCCCAGCAATCAGCAGTGACACTGAAGGCCCGGTCGGACCAGCAGGCCTGCCTTGATTTACAACCCTGCGAAGATCACAAGATTAATATCCGTCAACCAGCAGCACAAACAGCTTGTACGGAATAAGAGAAACACACATACAGTCCGCCCAGAGATCACACGCTGATGACTGCTTCAAAGTGCCAGGGACCTTTTTTTAGACACTTCGCTGGGGGCGGGGGGGGGGGGGGGGGGTGGTGTGGTGTGTGTGTGTGTGTGTGTGTGTGTGTGTGTGTGTGTGTGTGTGTGTGTGTGTGTGTGTGTGTGTGTGTGTGTGTGTGTGTGTGTGTGTGTGTGTGTGCGCGCGCGTGCAAACTGCTGTCGTCAATGCCAAATGAGGTGGCTGTGTTGGCTGGTACATAGCTGACCTACAAGACCCCACAACGCGTCGTGAGCTTGTAGATCGGCTATTTTTTATCGAAGATATTTAATGGAGCGAAAACAGAAAATATACGAGCAAAGAGCCCTGAGGGACTGTTATGTGGTTAAAAGTCTAGATGGTTCCACAAAAAAAAACATCACCTACTAAAGATCCATTTAGTACCCCCGTCCACTTGCATTGGGCTCAATTTCCCAGAAGCCCTTGCAGCCCAGATGATGACTTGATTTCCGGTTTCGTCATCATAACGCGACGGCCTCGTCATCAGGTACCGGATAATTTCTTTTTAATTATTTTAAAACAGAGAATTAAACGCATTAAACAAATAGCGGGAATAGCGTATTATGCAGCGGCGGAACATTGTATCAAACAATTAGCGGCACTAGAACTGTTAACCACTGCACAAACAAAGTTCAGAATGGAAAATAAAGTAGTTTGAAGTTGAATGGAGAAGAGTCAATTAAAACTCTGTTGTAAAGGACATTGGTAAGCTAATCAGAACGGTGGAGGATGCATAATAATGCTTTGAAGGGGGAACGTTTCCCGAATTGTCAGTGGTCCAAAAGGTGACGTTCCCCATGGGCTGTGTTTACTCGGGTTAATCAGGAAACCTTCTCTCATTTGGTTTATCCCTAAATCCTCCAGTCTGTTTCGTTGCTGAGAAATCCAATAGTGCATTGATTCTTACCCCCTCCCTCCTTTTAATTGTTACGTAAAAAACATCATTTGACTTTCTTCATTGACGATTGGACTCAATATTAGACTCATATCTAATAAACCTCTCTACTTTATGAGATTCAACGTGATAAAATAAGTGACAATCAACAATATGTTGCACTCTGTATTTGTTTTTATTTCTGTAAAGCACTTTGGATTGCCTTGTGTATGAAAGGTGCTATATAAATAAAATTGCCTTGTCTTGCCTTGCCTATGTAACACACATACATACATACCAAAGTACATACCAAGTAACAAAGTATTCACTAAGTTGTTTATGAGTAAAAAGATAAAAAAAAATTGGGGCTTATAATTCAATTAAGATGCTTTATTTAGTGGAGGCATTTTATTGTTTTTGCCATTAGCTGTGAATCAGAAAGAGGGAGTCCGGTGCCTGCAGAATCTTGGCTAAATCTAACAAGCGAGCGATTAAACTATAAAGGAGCACATCTTGCTTTCAGTTTCTATCGATTAGCACCCTCCAACTCAATCATTCACCTGGAAGTGTGTGTGTGTGTGTGTGTGTGTGCGCGCGTGTGCGTGCAAACGTAAACTCGGTAGCCTCCTGCATTTGTCCCTCATATTTACTACTTATTACTAAACAGAGACTCACTAGCAAAGGATAGGCGATGTCCTTGGAATGTGTATGTGTGTGCGCGCTGGGAATGGGGGTTGTCTGAGCCTTGTCTGAGGTGAGGCCTAAATGTCTCAGACTTTGAAAAGCCCTGGTCTAGAGCTAAAGAAGGTGGATCACATAATAAAACCCATAACAAAGTAGATGGTACGTGTAGTCAATACCGCAACAGTAACATTTATGGACATGTACTACACAACTATGCACATTCATACGCGAGACAATGCCAAGACCTCCGTTAGTCACTTTTTTCCCCCAATTCCAATTACCTTTATAAAGGCCAAATCATTCTGATATAGTAAATAGGAAGAAAAGCTTGCTTATGCAGTTTTCTTCATGGTGTCTTGGGCCATATGGGGCCTTTTTCATCAGTTTTTCATTAGGTTTCCATTTCCAATTAGGTGTCAGCCAAAGGAAGGCAAACAAACAATACATTAGGCAAAGGTGCATCTGATATAACCAGCGTGATATGCTTCAATGAATCGTCTAGCTTATCCCCGATGCCGTTTGCTTATACTGTTAGTCTGTTCATGTCACATTTGTTTCCCCAATGTCACTCTTTTGTGAAACGGTGTGAAACAAAAAGCACAGATAACTGCAGTCAATTATACACTATCTGTATATCCCTCTTCAACTGTCAATATGTAAAAATAGCGCAGCAAGCAGTAACAATAATATTGCTTCTTTTCAACATACAGTATTACTCCTACAAAGACTGCCTACGGTAGATAATGAAAACCCATATGAGGTTACTAATTATTAGTTTGCAGACACATTATTGCAGCGTTCTGTGCTTATTATTGAGAGTTGTTACCTGATGTTCTGCTTATCATTGCGACCAGCTGGTCCTTGGGCCCGCTGTCTCATGACAAGGCCCTAATTGCTTTTCCACAGGCGGTTAATGTAAGTTCATATGGTCACTAATGAGAACTGTCATACAGTAGACACTCTTTTATCCAAACCTTAAGACTTATTGGAATAGGCAGGTTTACCCAGTGGGCATAATGGAGAAAATATTCAATTGTAACCTTGTTTTTTTATACGGTATATATATATTAGGGATGTCCCAATACACTTTTTTCGATCCCGATACCACAATTTCTGTGTTAGCCGATACCGATACCGAATACCAGTGTCCTCGTGTTGTGTTTTCTAGCTGTACTGCTCATACAGTACAGGTTCATGATGGCAAGGATGCTGGGGCTGGCTGTATTAACAACCTCCTTCACGAGGGTGGGGGGGGATGTGGTGTCAAGTGGGCAGGTGGCAGTTTTCATGGAGGAGATGAGTTTGATGAGGGTTGGAAGCTGTCTAATATGGATGAGCAAACCGGTGTGTTGTTTGCGTCGGGTGTGGGCGGGGGCATGTTGTTTCGAATGTTATTGACCTTACTAAATGGTAAATGGTGCATTTATATAGCGCCTTTATCCAAGGCGCTTTACATAGATTGTGCATTACATTCACCCATTCACACACACATTCATACACCCATTGCGGCGGAAGCCATGCAAGGTACCAACCAGCACATCGGGAGCAATTTGGGGTTCAGTGTCTTGCCCAAGGACACTTCGACATGTAGACAGGAGGAGCCGGGATTCGAACCACTGACCCAGTGATGTAAATAGGTTTTCAATGTAATGGGTCCCGGGATGCACAGGTGGTCATTCAAATGAGTCCCAAAAAATTCTTATGAGTCCCAAAAAAAATCACACCTGTGTGAAGTGAGTGGTGCAACTCCGTGAGGGGGTTCGCCAGACCCCCAGGAATGCGCCCAGGGGGCCGGGCCGGTTCCGGCGTGCCGTGCCACGTCCGAAACGGTTGAGAAATGACAGTTACCGTGTGGCGGTCCCTCTACTGTACCCTCTACTGTACTGTACTGTCACTGTAATGTATTGGCACCCCCCGAAAGCATCATATATACATGCAGTTAATACGTGCTTGTGTGTTTGTGTGTGCGTTAGGTTGCGCACAGATGGTGAAAAACAACCATGCTATTTTTGTGCTCATACCCAGACACACACATAGCTCCGTAAGGGAGTGGTTGCACCACTCAAAGATAATAATAAAACATTAAAAAAATATATATATAAAAATATCAAATAGGCCTATACAGTATATATTTTTATGTAGGCTAGTAGTATTAGCAAGCACAACTCAGTAAGAAATACTAATAGTGGGCAACAGTGGATTTAACATAGCTTAATATACCAACCAAAAGTTGCAGTTGCAATTATTGTACTTAGCCAAAATGCAAATAGGTTTGCCATTGTGGATGTAAAATAATTTATTTGGAAAAGTGGAACTTAGAAGTCGCTTGAGTCCCTGTCTACAGGGAAGAATGGCAGCTGCAAAAAAGACAGATTCACAAGCTCTCAACGCGTCGCGCCTGTCTCTGCAGCGCCGTTTACAACGTGTTGAGAGCTTGTAGATCAACGTGAACGAACCCTGACACCAGCGCTGCAAAAACAAATGCGTTGAGAACCCGCAGATGCGCCCATCTCTGCAGCGCCGTTTGCAGCGCGTTGAGAGCTTGTAGATCTGTCTGTTTTTGCAGCGCTGGTGTCAGGATTCGTTCACGTTACAGGCGGACATGAAGTGAAGTTCAATCAGTGCGTTGAATCAGCAGCAGCAACAACAAGCTAATAGCCAACACCACCATAGATCTATGAACACCACCACCACCAGTCTGTTAGCATAGCTTGTTGCTAACGATTTGTCACTCCGTCTTTTTCTTTTCTCTCTTTTATTATTTTCCCCCCGACTTCACGGGTCGCGCATTGGGTTGTGATGAGACCCGATGTTGCAGCCTGTGTGTGACCGAAAGAGTGCTAGACTTCCACGTAGAACAGTGTGTGACCGAAAGAGTGCTAGACTTCCACGTAGGACAGTGTGTGACCGAGAGAGTGCCATAGTCTTCAGTGCAGCCAGGATAAAGTTGCGTCCACAGGATGCAGAGGCTTTTGGTTTATTGCGTCCCATAACTATAAAGTGCGTTTTGGGACGCAAAACGCACCCTATTTACATCACTGCTGACCCATGGATCATTGGACGACCTGCTCTACCTCTTGAGCCACAGCCGCCCCTACTGATGAAGAATTGTTGAAAATCTATGCATTTTGCTTCGGACATGTCCATGTTGGTACTAGGGGCCGGGTGAAAGACAGAGTTTATGGTTTTAAACAGAATCCTTGGGTTGTGGGAATTGTTGAAGATTAGATTAGAGAAGTGGTTTATTCTTGCTGCGTTGATGGACTCTTGATATTTGAGATGATTGTTTCTGAGCATTTCAAAGGAAATCTGAAGCTTGTCCTTTTTTCCCATCTCCTTTCGGATCTTCTACATTCCCGCCTCAGGGCTCTGATCCAGGGGGAGGCTTTCGATTTTAAGTGCAGCGACGGTATCCAGGATGGTGAGGTCTCGATAATGCAGGTGTTAGGAGCAGCTCTGGGGGCTTCAGATAATTTATTGTCGGTGAATGAGTTAGTGAGACTGTATTTGAATTTGAATCCTGAAAAGTGACAGTTTTGGACATATGAGTGTTCCACCCAACAGAGACAATATACTGTGTGTGTGTGTGTGCGTGTGCGTGTGCGTGTGCGTGTGCGTGTGCGTGTGCGTGCGTGCGTGCGTGCGTGCGTGCGTGCGTTGGAGCGTGATAGAGCGTGTGAGAGACGTGTCATCACGGACACAATTCAGTCGGGTCCATGATGACAGGTGCCCACTGTGATGCCGACTGGAGGCCGGGGGACAAAATATAGATAATAAGCATGAGCATAATATGCCAGCTTTTGGCATATGCGTGGCTGTTTGGCGTGCCCACGTACTCTACGGGATTATGCACGTGTGTTGTCTGGGTTCTGTTTTCCATTATGAGCAGCGCCGCATGCAGCTGGGTCTGTGGATTGTTGGTGTCCTGTCCTTGAGTACAAAGTTTTCATTCTCATATCTTATATTGACTCAGAATTGTCTTATTAGCAGCCAGGCAGTTCCTTGCTCTTGCCATTGTATTTACACTCTCGTTTCAGTCTCGCCTGCCTTGCTTTTTTGGGGGTTACTGTTATTTATTTATCAGTCACACGCCATCGTTTTAAGTGTGTGTGTGTGTGTGTGTGTGTGTGTGTGTGTGTGTGTGTGTGTGTGTGTGTGTGTGTGTGTGTGTGTGTGTGTGTGTGTGTGTGTGTGTGTGTGTGTGTGTGTGTGTGTGTGTGTGTGTGTGTGTGTGTGTGTGTGTGTGTGCACATCTTTTCATACTGGCGAGCGACGTGCGTCCTCTGTTTGTGTTAGTGTTGAGCTTGTAACAACATCAGCAGTCGACAGTCACTGGAAGAGGCCAATTCACACACCATGAAACGGTCAACGACTGAGGGAACTTGTCACCGCGCAGCTGTCTGCTGTACCATTAGACGAGGAGACGGGGGGAGGGGGGGGGGTGGATTCTGGTGTCTGGACTCTCCAAATAGCTTGACTCTAGTGAAAGTGTCAAACTGAACCTCAGCGGACAAATACATTTAAATTTGGGGTTCCTTATTTGACTCGTGGTATGCGGTATACTATACTGTGTGACTGAACATGTCATACATGACCTATCTTTCTTTCTCTCTCTCTCTCTCTCGCTCTCTCTCTCGCTCTCTCTCTCTCGGTCCTTCAATGCATAGTGCATACACAGTGGAGCAGGCCGTTATGGGGGTGTTCACTCCAACGTGCACTCGACTGGCAGCGCTTTGTGTCTGAAGTCGCCATGCAGACGAGACTAAAAGATTACAATGGCAAGCTTATGGCAAGGAACTGCCTTCTAATAAGATCATTCAGATGGGACTCTCACACTTTATTGCCAAGGCGTGCTGTACACATTGGTTCAAGTTAATATGAAAATTAAATTTGGGTCCTTGAAAATGTTTGGTGTACGGTATGCTATATGACTCTTTCTTTCTTTCTTTCTTTCTTTCTTTCTTTCTTTCTTTCTTTCTTTCCTTCCTTCCTTCCTTCCTTCCTTCCTTCCCAGGTTCTTCAATACATACCCAATGTTATATCGAAACAGGCTGAGGCTTGTATGGAGCAATCCGATATGGAGGTGTTCAGTCCAACGAGCACTCGACTGGCAGCGCAATGAGCGCATTGTGTCTGAAGTCGATAAACTTGGAAGAAAAGTAAGCCGGTAAGTCATAAGAGCTTTGCAATGGAGGATCAGGTGGACACACGTGTGACAGACTGTGGTGGACGAAGTGCTCAACCCCACTTGAGTCCAAGTCTAGACTACTGTGGTCAAATATTACTCCACTACGAGTGAAAATTGTAGTCAAATTTGTACTTCAGTCAAGGTACTTTTAACTGAAGTTTTTCCCCCACAATTTAGTCGTTATGCCAATATTATATATATTTTACTCCCGACAATTGTGTGTCTCTCTCTGTTATATCCTATCTTGTTTTTTTATATATATTAACAATATATATATATATATTATATTTTTTATCCCGCGATTTTGTAACCCATTTCTTTTCACCCAGTGCCAATTATCTAATGTAATCCTGGGCGCTACACTTCCTCTGCCAACCTGGGGGGGCAGCGGACTGACCTCATGCCTCCTATGCATGAGGAGTCCAAGCTGCTTCTTTTCACCTTTTCGCCGGACGTAGCGCGTGGAAGGAACACGTTATTCCGACCAGTTCCTTTCCCCTCCATCAGGCGCCCCAGCTGGCCAGGGGGAGGTAGTTTTAGAGACCAGGATTACTGCATGTTTTTGTGAGGGTACCTACCCTAGGGGACACTCAGGGTAAATTTCAGTATCGGGCACTTTTGCTTCAGATCCAGGTACATCGAATGCCCAAATCGGAATGGTATTCTGCAATTGAAATGTTTTAGTTCAGGTTCGGTTAACGGGTGATTGGATCTGAAGCCGAAGCCTAAACCTGAAATTTGAGGCATTTCAGATTCAGTGAAGGCCTTTTCAACTTCAGGGAACTCCGGCTGTACAGCTATAGGGGCACTCACGTCACATGCTCCGCTTCCCCTTCGGGCACCACCCAGTGCCCGAAGCCCCACCCAAGGCCTGGATACCTGAATCTGAAGCTGTATGGTCCTAGTGCCCAAAGTTGAAGGGTTCTCATATAACTCCGCCCACTTCCTCTTGCCCAAATCTGAAGCCGGTAAGGCCCGGATGCCTGAAGTTGAATATAACTCCGCCCACTTCCTCTTGCCCAAATCTGAAGCCGGTAAGGCCCGGATGCCTGAAGTTGAAGCTGTGTGGTCCATGTGCCCAAAATTGAAAGAAGGTGGTCAAATGAACTGACACTGAAGCAATAGTGTAAGAGTGCCCAAAGTTGAAAGAAGGTGGTCAAATGAACTGACACTGAAGCAATAGTGTAAGAGTGCCCAAAGTTGAAAGAAGGTGGTCAAATGAACTGACACTGAAGCAATAGTGTAAGAGTGCCCAAAGTTGAAAGAAGGTGGTCAAATGAACTGACACTGAAGCAATAGTGTAAGAGTGCCCAAAGTTGAAAGAAGGTGGTCAAATGAACTGACACTGAAGCAATAGTGTAAAAGTGCCCACAGTTGAAAGAAGGTGGTCAAATGAACTGACACTGAAGCAATAGTGTAAGAGTGCCCAAAGTTGAAGGTTGATGCTCAAATGAACTGAATTTGAAGCTTTTCCCCTGGGGGCCCCTAAGGGCCCAGAAGGCCCAAAAAAGGACACAGTGCTCTATTGAGATGTGGGAACAATATATTGAAAGATTGGAGCGCAGATCTGTCAGGAAAAAAACACGTCTTTAATCAGCCCAAGATTCACAGATGGTGTTTCAGGCTATAAGTCCAACACCCTCCCCCATTCTTTGTGCCATTATGATCATATTTGTTTCCTGACAGATCCGTGCTCCAATCTTTCAATATGTTGTTCCCACATCCCAATAGAGCACTGTGTCTTATGGGCCCTTATGGGCCCTTAGGGGCCCCCAGGGGCAAAGCTTCAACTTCAGTTAATTTGATCATGAACTTTCAACTTTGGGTCATGTTAAACAATATTAATTATGCACACGATGAGAATTAAAAGCTCTTGGAGAAATGGTCTGGTCTGAGATGGTATATTTATTCCATGTTAAGATTGTATACAAAATGATGCCACTCAACCTCTCGGCACGAGACGCTGGGTGGACATGAAGAATACATGCACTTTCAGTGCTTATATGAATGACACAGAATCCACAAGTAGGTGGGTCCTAACATGACAAGTTCTAATTTACAAGATAACTGGTTCAAGCTGGTTGCTCATCGCTCACCCCAGACGTGCAAAGTACAGAGTCCTATTGTTAGATGTATCCAAGTTTAACAGAGTCGCGACCTTGGAGAAAGCAGGGGAGTGTGTTTCGTGAGAATTTATGGCATGTGCCTCCTCTGTCAAATGGTGCTATCATGATACGAGAGGCCCACCTTAAGAACTTTATGGCTCTTTATGAGAGCCATATGTGAAAATGAAAAATTAAAGTGAATTAATTGTATATTGAAGTAATTGAACAACAGGATAATAATATTTTCCTAACAGTCAGTCTACATGTAAAAGTGCCCATGGTTGAAGGTTGATGCTTTTGGTCAGTCTACATGTAAAAGTGCCCAAAGATGAAGGTTGAAGCTCAAATTAACTGAATTTGAAGCTTTTCCCCTGGGGGCCCCTAAGGGCCCAGAATGCCCAAAAAAGGACACTCTATTTAGGTGCTCTATTGTGATGTGGGAACAATATATTGAAAGATTGGAGCGCAGATCTGTCAGGAAAAAAAACGTCTCTAATCAGCCTAAGATTCACATTTGACCATCTTCTTTCAACGTTGGGCACCCTAACATGTGGTCTTTAAGTGGTGGGCCTGGGGTCATCCTAGGGGCTAGAAGGTCCAGGGAAAGGCCTACATACTACCATGCCAATATCTGCCATTGAGCCCCATTATACATTTCTCAAATTTGAAAGCACTATATATTTCTAAAACTATGAAACATTTCAAAGATTCCATTTCAGGCAAACATGTCCACCGTAAGATGAACCTAAATAGGTTTGAATGGGGTTTCTATAGGTGTAAGTATGTAGGACTAGTAGCATGCCAAAGTTTGTGCTATTGCCATTGAGAATGCATTGGGCATTTAAGTTAAATAACTCAGAAACTACAAATCATTTCAAAGTAAAAAGTTCCAGCATGTGTCTCCACAGTAAGCTGAATTATAAAATGTGTGAATAGAGTTTCTAGGTGAAAGTAATTTTTTGACGTGCCATAGAGCTGCCATTGAGCCCCATTATACATTTCTCAAATTTGAAAGCACTATATTTCTAAAACTATGAAACATTTTAAAGATTTCTTTTCAGGCAAAACATGTCCACCGTAAGATGAACCTAAATAGGTTTGAATGGGGTTTCTAGGTGTAAGTATGTAGGACTAGTAGCATGCCAAAGTTTGTGCTATTGCCATTGAGAATGCATTGGGCGTTTAAGTTAAATACGGGGAGGAAATATGACAGCAAACTGCCTGTCATATTTTCTCCCTATTCCAAAGCCCCCCCAGGTACATTATATATTTAAACTATTTTCAGCAATGGTACACTTATTTTTTCAGTGGGTAGATCTTGTTGAGCTGGTCATTTTGAAAGTAGATCTCACGTCATAAATGTGTGGGCACCCCTGTTCTAGCCCCTAGGATGACCCGAGGCCCACCACTTAAAAACCACATGCTACGGTGCCCAAATCTGAATTTAGGTGCTCAAATGAACTCAAACTGAAGCAATTCAGTAAAGGTCAACACTTCCTCCTGGGGTCATTTTAGGGGCTGGGACCTCCAGTAAAAGGCCTAAATACTCTCCAAGAGTTGGGGAACAACATATCAAGAGAGTGGAGTGGTAGGCCCTTGGATTGACCCAGGACCAGTGATTAAATGTACCCCACTGAAAAATAGCAGATCTACAAGCTAGTAGCGTGGCACTCGGTGCCGCACTACGAGCTTGTAGATCTGCCCAAAGTTGAAGGGCTTCAACCTTGGGTACTGGGTAGCTGAAGTTGAAGCTCTGCCCTTCAACTTTGGGCACTTTTACATGTAGGCTGACCCAAAGTTGAAACAGTTGCCAGGGGGACATCTTTGGGCCTGGGGTCCTCATCATTGGATATGTTGTTCCCACAAACGAGAAGAGTATTTTACCCTTCACTGGAGGTCCTAGGCCCTAAAATGACCCCATGAGGAAGCGTTGACCTTTACTGAATTGCTTCAGTTTCAGGTCATTTGACCACCTAACTTCAGATTTGGGCACCCTAACATGTGGTCTTTAAGTGGTGGGCCTGTGGTCATCTTAGTGGCTAGGAGGTCCAGTGAAAGGCCTATACTCTCCCAAGATGGAGGAACAACATTTTACAATCTGGGAACCCTAGGGCCTAGGGTTCCCAGACTATGACTATGACTATAGAGTCTATAGTCATAGTCATGGACTGACTGTATTGTCGCCTCTGTCGGGTGGAAACCTCATATGGGCATGATCACTGTGGTCAGTGGTTTTCAACCCTTTTCATATCAAGGTCGATTAGTTATTCGTCATTTGGAGGTTTGAGCTACAATTTGATGACATTTAGCCTCTCAGACACCAAAACACTAAAGAACATTTTATCGTTCGATAAGATTCTGTCCACAGTTCCATGCTGTATTGTTTTCTACATTCTCTAATTGTGTAGACTTCTTGTGAATTATTAAGTAATGCAGATGTTTAACAATAATTGAACTCAATAATTGAACGAAAACAACACTGTCAGTGTTGTTTTCGTCGACTAAATCTAAGACGAAAATGATTCGTCGACTACCTTTTTCCACTGACAAAAACTAAATGGAAACTAAATTAAAACTAAGGTGTGATGACTAAAACTAAGACTAAATATACTGACAATTTAGTCAACAAATAAAAACTAAAGACTAAAATGTTAGGAAGGGACTAGTGGACAAGAGATCCAGTATAAGTCATTTTACACTTGGTTGCATGCTATTTTCAGCAAATGTAAAATCAGCCATTATGACGGCATCAAGGACTGCCAAAACACATTTTAGTCGACTAAATCAACTGTAGATTTAGTCGACTAAAATCTCATGACATTTAGTCGACTAAAACTAGACTAACACTAACACATTCCAGGTGACTAACATGTGACTAAAACTAAGTGAAAACTATTCAAGAGACTATGACTAAAACTAAAATAGAAATTTACAATAGAAAAACAACACTGATGTCTGTTGATCTCTACTGGAGGGACAAGCGTTCAGGCCTGGGTCGTGATCACGGTGCACATCACACATGAACACAGTGAAGGATGACTCATCTGACTATCTCACTTTTCCCCCCACATTTCTGCAAGGACACTATCTGTCTGACATGGTTACCGCGTGTATTCGTATATGAATAATGTCCTCCTGCATAATGCAGGCCCTGTCGAGGGCGTGTGTATACTCGTTCAATATTGAAGGTGTTCCTTTTGTGTGTGATGTTTCTTATACCCTGCTGTAGTGTACAGCAGTGGTTTTCAAACCTTTCCGTGTCAAGGACCCCCACATTGATATGTACTGTATTTGGCCGCGGCCGGACCCCCACCCTCTGAGAAAGTTGTGTGCCAGGGACCCCCAGAAGAGAAGATTTGTGTTCCAAACATTTCCAGTTCCAAAAAAAAAGAAAAGAACAATAGCAGATGTACAAGAGCTTGTAGATCTGCCATTTTTGAATAGCCGACATATAAATGGATAACTGAAGGAAAGGTGGCGATCCGAGCACTCAAAAAGGTATACAAATTAGGAGAGGGTGGATATAAAATCAAGGTACTTTATTAGAAATGTTTAAAAAGCCAACATGTTTCGACTCGCAAACGAGTCTTCATTACAGTATATAAATGGATAAAGTGGTTAAAATGATCGTGATGCTGATTATTAACATCTAACTTTTTCTGGCGGCCCGCTGGAACCCCCTCGAGACACAGCTTTCATTGCCCCACAGTTAACCCCCAAATCCGCTCGTGGATCTCAACAAGCCTCCGAATGCATGCTTTCTTCTTCCTTGCTCAGTTTCTTGTCTCATAACGTTTCCGTTAACTCTCCTTACACGCATGGCATGGCCTCAGAAGGGCCTTCTGGCCTGCCCAGCCGGCATGGCTCCCAAGGAGACGAGCCCCGCCGCCCAGAGCCATGAGATCACTGCCTATACTCACTAGGCCCTTTCACATGACATCAGCAGTGAGTGGAGTGGAGCTGCTGCATGGGGGCAGACCTAATTGGAGCCATTGGGTTGTTTGGATGTCTGATAAACCAACGAGGGTCAGCTGCCGGGAGGAAACCTCATAACTCAATTTTTGAGGTTTTAGATTTTTTTATTTTTGCATAAATCAGTGCTATTGAACATCCTTTACGTCTGTGTGTTGTTTCGAAAATATTGACCCAATGGAAAGAAGTAGAAAAACCTCTTAACTCCATTCTCAAACTGTCTGCTAAAGCAGCTAACTCTACCTCCACATGAGAGGGGGAGAGGTCCCCCTCTCATGGAAGTAATTGACAATAAATAAAGTCACAACACCAACTTTGAGGAGGCTTTGTTTTAAAAATATACGGTTTTCTTAATTTCCTGAAAAATCTATATTTTTTCATTTCCTGAAAAATAGCAGCAGAGATATACATGTACTGTATATATCATCTCTGTTGGGTGGAAGCCTCACATGTCCAAAAAATATACTTTTCATGATTCAAATTCTAAAGTAGTAAAGGTAGCAAATCTACTGTACCGAGATCGAAACGCATCGCTTCACGCCGTGTTTCGATATCATAGTCCTGCTACTTTTGATGCTTTTGTGTGATGCTGTAGTATGATAAGTATAGGCTCTACGTACCCGTTCATCATTTTAAGATTCAGCGAGTGGGCCCGTCCCAACACAGCCTCTATATATTCCCTGAATAAACTCCCGCTATCTATTATGATTAGTGAGTCACAGATATGTCAGAAATATTGTCCTATATTGCACACCTTGTTTCTCTCCGAGGCCTATTCCTGTCAGGAGGAACCGTATGGACAGAGCCATTTTAACCCATTTTGGGCGGGAATCCCTTTTGGTGTTAGCATTATGTTATGCTTTAGCTATTGAAAAATAGCAGATCTACAAGCTCATAGCGTGCCACCGAGTGGCGCGCTACGAGCTTGTAGGTCTGCTATTTTTGAAAAATCGAAAAACGACTGACATAAACATAGCTTTTTCAGAAAACTGTCAGGATGTAGAGGACATTTTTAGAATCTGATCTCAGGTCAAAATGGGTTAAATACCTGTCCTTTTCACCGCAATGCGGAAACTAAGGTGAATGCCTCTGATCACGCTGACATAAGTGAATGAAATGAAGAGGAAATGGAGAGATGGCGATTGGGACAAATCGCCTCTCAAATTGAACATGACGTGCCTCTGATTGTAATCTCCATGTGGACTTTTGTGTAGACGGAGTGTCTATGATGATGATGGGATATCTGAATGAATATGTTATGCTCATTTGAAAGGAGAGCGGCGCGTGCGTGTGAGCGCGCGCGCGCACACACACACACTACGTAGTATCCTACGTCGCGCGGCCGATCCGACCAATATTGCCCATATATGGGCGTATCATAGCCCCCCAAAGCAAAGCAAAGTTACTATATTTACCCAGGGTATCTGGGCTAAGCTCAAGAACTTGTTTCCAGCCAGGCCCTGCTCATAGAACATTTCATGGTAGTGGTTCAATGCCTTGCTCAAGGGTACTTCAGCGGTGGTAATTTTAACGTGTCGGACCGCTGATTCGAACTGGCGACCTTCCGGTATCAAGACCGCTCCGCAATCCGTTCGGCCACCGCTGCCACAGGCGACACATGCGCAAATCTGTGTTGTTAAGCAACGGTTTAGCCACCAAGCCCCCAGAACCGAGAGGGAGAACTGAACATGCTGGCTGATCATAGGTATTGCAGCGTAGTACGGCCTACTCACAAGCTTGTGCACGAGGGGTGACACTACTGCGGATGCGAGACGTGCGTAGGCCCCCCAAAAAAGCCCCGCCCGGCCGTCACACAACCCGGGAGAAGGGGTGAAAAAGGGAACATGCGCTGGGTGAGCAACTCCATACAAGTGAACGGGAGGGGATCTCCGGTACCCTCTCTTATAGAGGGGCGCTGAAGCTTTTGTCCCCACACGTCTCAATATTTGCCATTGACAATGAAAGGAGAAAGTAGGTCATATGCCCGCCAAATATGACGTAAATCGGCTAACCAATCACATAAATTCAGTTGTTCATGAGGTGATGTATGATGATGTATAATTATAAGAGCGCCCCTCACTTCACACGGGTGTGATTTCTTTTAACTCTATGCTACTAATGTTTTACTTTGTAAGGGCCACTACGCGGCCCTCGCACCTACGTGTAGCGCTGATCCGACCAATATACTGTATGTAGGAGTCTGACGGGGGCCTTGTCAGAGTACCTGTTGTACCCGTCTGTGTCTCTTTTGTGCCCATATACAAATCACAGCGTGATCGTATGCTGCACGCTCCAGTGTGTGTGCCTGTACTGTATGAGTGTTTACGTTGCACGCATGTACCCCATGTAGGGAGGCCCCAAGTTTGTCTAATGTGTATGTCCTGTGTGTTTGTACTGTATGTCATGTTGTGTCTTTAGTACTGTGTACTTGCACTGCTGTATTGTTTGTATTTTGTATGTATAGGACCCCCTCGAAAACGAGATGCGACATCTCAAGGGGCCATCCTCTCAATAAAGTTCAAAGTTCAAAGTAACAACTGTCCATTAAAGCAGCCAGCAGTGTGTGAGAAACATGACAAATGCCCACTTTTATATTGCACACAGGGACGTGCACACATAGACATCAAAGGGGGCGTCAGCATCTGCCCTTTAGCCCCTTTTACCCGTCTGTAAAACAACTGCCCTTTCCAGACCACAAATGCAGCATTTACTATGGTGAAAGAAACGCAAATGCCACTCCTCTCCTTTCCATGTCATGCTGGAAGGCAGCGTTCAGTAGAATTGCTTTTTCTCAGAAGGCTCCTGAACTTGAACACAACATTTAGCATTGAACAAATTTGTTTAGAAATCCATGTCGTACTCCGCATCTCCACTAGCTAAAGAGTGCTTGCGGTCGCACCCCGAAAATAGCTGATGCGACGCGTTGAGGGCTTGTAGATCTGCTATTTTCGCTCTGCACGCCCCTGCACACGCACGCACACACATCATTTGCACCAGCAATCAAATAACTTGCACACAGGAACTGCAACGTAACGAGAGTTTAATACAGTATTTAAATATATCCACCTTAAATGTATCTAATCCAACATGTGGACTTTGTTATGCATTAGGAGATTTCTGTGCCTTTCTGTAGACTTTGTTTTACAGTTGGGTGCCACCGATATTGTCCCTTATCATTTGACCCATTTAGGCCTGACCTCAAAACTTTTAAAACTCCTTCTAAATCCTGAAAAAATCCTTCTACATTTTCACGATTTTTCAAAAATAGCAGACCTACAAGCTCGTAGCGCGCCACTCGGTGGCGCGCTACGAGCTTGTAGATCTGCTATTTTTCAATAGCTAAATTATAACAATGTTTAAAACACCAAAAGGGGTTCCCGCCCAAAATGGGTTAACTGTCCTTTTGCGCAGATCACGCAAACCTCAGCAAAAAGAAAAGGACAATATCGATGGCCTCCAACTGTATGTCTTTTTTTTGCCCCTTTTTTCACCCCTCCCTCCTGCTGACAGCGTTTTACCCAGACCACAAGGCTAATAATGTCCCAAAGTATAAATAAATGGGATTTCAAAGATGATTTTCAAACGCTACAAAAGAGGCAAAGTTAACTTCTGTTGTAGAGGGAAAAGATGAGGACATAGTATACAAGTATTATATATAGGTTATATTAGCAAACACTAAAGTACTTATCTCCCCTATTGGAGAAGAGCAGGAGGACTGTGCTATACTCATCAACAATGACTAAATAAATACAATACATTCATAAGAAAACAGGCTGTTCTTCTCTGCCTCAGAGGTGTACGAATTCCTGGAAAAGGATGTATTGTCTGAGTCATTTCTACTTGATTTGTTCAATTTGCTCGTCCTCATGTCTCTATTGCCAGTGCACGTGTTGTTGTTGTTTTTTTGTTCTTTGTTTTGTATTTCTTTTGTACTATGCTGACTCATCCACCTGCGGTTTACATGTGGCATGTACAGTTCACAGTGTACACGTGTGTGCAGGACGGTATAGTGTAAAATGTAGAAGTGTAGTATTTGATTTGATTTTTTGATTTGATTTATTTAGAAAAGCAATCATAATACAACATTATAATCAGCGATTCAAGGATTACACAGAAAAGTCCAAAGACTTATTTCCACTGGGGTCCTCTCACACTGAACGGAACAATACTTTAAAATACATCACAAATACATAACAGTACATATACATTACATACACAACACAACAAGTACGGCCCTATCCATCCCTCTAAGATGACCCTTTATAGGGGAACCTTTTCCAGCAGCCATTGTTTAGTCTTCTGTTTAAATGTCCTCAAATTGGAGGTCAGTTTAACACTGGTTTCCAGGCTGTTCCACTGTGTGGCTCCTATGTAAATGAATGAGCCTTTGCCCACTTTACTTTTAAAAGCAGGGAGCACCACATCTGCAATACTGGCTCTGGTGAAATGGTTGTGTACCTCGTTTACTTGCCTGAAACATGTTCTTAAAACTGCTGGGACCTCTCCGTATTTAATTTTATGGACCATGTTTAGTCTAGCCATTGTTACCTTGGATTCTACTGGGAGCCAGTTCAGCTCTCTGAACTGGTTCCTTCCTATATGGGTTCTGGGTTCCATCCCTAGTATAACCCTGATCAGTCTATTTTGGGCTGACTGTAGCTTTGTTTTAAAAGACTTAATCAAGCCCTCGAACCACGATGTACACGCAAAATCAAAGTGGCACAGGATAAGGGAGTTGGCCACCACTAATTTTGTCTCCCTATCCATGTATCTTGCTGTTCGAGCTAGAAACTTAGTCAGTCCGGAGACTTTGTTTAGCACCTTGCTGGCCATACTTCGGCCGTCTAAGTTACCCTCCAAAATACAACCCAGGTATTTCACTGATGACTTTGCTGCTACTGTATGTATTCCGAATTTATTTTGATCTTGAAGTCTGTGCTTCTTCCTAATTTGATTTTCGAACCAAACAGAATTGATTCTGTCTTCCCTGAGTGTAAAGATAACTTATTATCTATAAGCCAGGAACTAACATTGGCTACTTCCTCACTCAGGGAGCTTTCTAATGTGGTTTGATCCTTGTGGGACATTAGCAGTGCAGAATCATCAGCGTACAGGAATAAATCACAGTTACAAGCATCTGTCATATCATTCACATACACCGAAAATAGGGCTGGACCTAGAATGCTTCCTTGTGGAACTCCACATTCCATGGTGTTTGGGTCAGATAAAACGCCATTCACCTCTACCCTTTGTTCGCGCCCCGTCAGATATGATTTGAACCATTTACATGTTGCCCTGTCTGCCCCCAGGGCCTCAAGCTTGCTCAGTAACCTACAGTGGTTCACTGTGTCGAATGCTCGCCGTAAGTCCAGCAGCACCATTCCACAAAGTTTTCCATTGTCAACTTCTTTCCTAATTTGTTCCGTTAAATATAATAAACATGTGTCAGTTGAATACGATTTTCTAAAGCCAGATTGGAGTTTATACATTAGGTTATTCCTATTTAGGTATTCATTTAGTTGCTCGTTAATTATCTTCTCGAAGATAATTATCATTTGTGGCCAAATTTGACTGAGGGGCTGCCATAGGATTTCTTTTTTAATTTTCGTTTTTTTTTTCATGTCGTATGAAAGCAGGGAATCATAGCTTCAACTTGACATATTGGTTGTTCAGTTTGACCCACCAGTTGTGGAGTTATATGGCTTATAGAGTAATGTCTTGCAGAAAACAGCGTGTTGAGAAAACTGGCTTGAAAGGTTCACTTCTGTGGTCTCATTTTACATTTACATTTAGAGGTTACGTTTAGGGGTTGGTGGTTAGAGTTCTCTCTATTTTATGTCATGCGTGCAGCTATTTGGCTATTTTCAAAGCTGTCCTGCATTTTGATATCCTCAATTATACTGTAGTAATATAGAGGTGTCTGTCTGTCTGTCTGTCTGTCTGTCTGTGCGCATGTTTATGCCTGTGCATGCTTGCTATATACTCTTATAAATGGTTATTTCCCCCTACAGCTAGATTGACCTATTAGCACATCCCCCTCTTGTTCTCACTGGTGGAGCTAATTCGCTCTCTAATTGGTTGGATGGACAGGAAGAGCTTCCAGCTCCATTTGACCAGTCCATTTCACACAGAGAGCCATTCCTCCGTCATTTAGCTGCCGAAACACATCATCGCTGTCGGGTGGAAACCTTGTGTGTCCAAAACTTGTACTTTTCAGGGAATGGAGGGCTCCAGTGTAGCTATTATTTAGTCGGAGGCTTTAATACATTCTCTGAGCAGCCTGCACAGCAACTCCATTCCAACCCATTCTACCATTAATAAACACTCAAGCCCACAGTACGACCAATGCTTGTGAAAATAGTAACGAGCTAGGTATACTTTTGGAAAATAGTAACATAGTTTACCAGACAGTGGCTTTATGGTTAGAGTGTCCGCCCTGAAACTGGGAGGTCGGGGCTTTGACTTTGATCCCTGGCCGGCTCATATCAAAGGCTGTAAAATGGGACCTATATGCCTCCCTGCAAAGGCCTGCATGCTTGGCATTCAGCAACAGCATCAATGGGTCAAATCAACTAATCAAATGATTCCCGAGCGCGGCACGGCTGCAGCTCACCGCTCCAAGAGAGATGGGTCAAATGCGGACAACACATTTCACTGCGGGTAACGTGTGTGACAAATCATACGACTGTGGCTTTGAACATATTAGTAATATTATTATTCAAAATGTAAAGTAATTAGTTATATTAGTAGTTACTGGCAAAAAAGGTAATAATATTACTTTAAGTAATTAGTTGCCTTAGTTACATTCCAACCTGACTGACTGTAGCTAATCTCAGCCTGTGGAGGTGTGTGTGTGTGTGTGTGTGTGTGTGTGTGTGTGTGTGTGTGTGTGTGTGTGTGTGTGTGTGTGTGTGTGTGTGTGTGTGTGTGTGTGTGTGTGTGTGCGTGTGCGCGTGTGTGCTAACATGTACGGAGAGGCACACGTTGGAATAAGTTTGTCTGGATGAGCGATGGGTCTGACTCTGCCCTATACACTCAGACATAGCCAGGGGCGGTCTCTCTCTCTCTCTCTCTCTCTCTCTCTCAGCCAGCACTGCGCAAGCATGGAATACTCTCTATCACCAATGGCGGAACAGACTCAGGAATCCTTTCAATTCAATAGAAGTATTGTCGTAAGAGTTGTCTTATAGGAAAAGCTAAAAGAGTGACACAATATTAACTGTGTGTGTGTGTGTGTGTGTGTGTGTGTGTGTGTGTGTGTGTGTGTGTGTGTGTGTGTGTGTGTGTGTGTGTGTGTGTGTGTGTGTGTGTGTGTGTGTGTGTGTGTGTGTGTGTGTGTGTGTGTGTGTGTGTGTGTGTGTGTGTGTGTGAATTCTGCAAATCCATTCTCCGTACCCAGCGAAAAACACCAAATAATGCATGCAGGGCAGAATTAGGACGATACCCACTCATAATCAAAATAAAAAAGAGAGCACTTAAGTTCTACAACCACCTAAAAGAAAGCGACCTAGATGCACTCCATAAAAAGGCACTCACACACAGCGAAACTCTAGAGAGATGCCCCCTCAGCCAGCTGGCCCTGGAACTCCGGACGCAAACAGAGCCACGAGATAGAAAACCCATTGGACTAAACCAAATTATAAAACAGCAAAAGGAAAACGACCTGACACATTGGAAAGAAGCAACACAAAAGCAGAGTAAACTAGAATGCTATCTGGCCCTAAACAGAGAATACGCAGTGGCAGAATACCTGAGCACCGTGACCGACCCAAAACAAAGAAAAATCCTAACTAGGTACAGACTCAGTGAGCACAGTCTTGCGATCGAGAAAGGCCGTCATAGGCAGACCTGTATCCCGAGAGAAGACAGACTATGCACCCACTGCACACAAAATGAAGTCGAAACCGAGCTACACTTCCTAACCATCTGTCCATTGTACCAAGACATCAGAGACACATACTTCCCACAGATTACAACCACACACGGAGATTTTGAAAACATGACCAATGACAAAAAACTCCCATATCTGCTGGGCGAAGTACAACAATGTGCAAACACAGCAGCAAGATTTGTGAGTTGCTGTGATAGGAGAAGGATATCAAACGGAACACAACCACCCTAAAGACTAATCATTGTGTATATTCCTGCACTATACCTGCATCCAGTGATCTTGGTACAATATAGAAATTGATCTATTAAAGATTCTGACGTTCAAATGTACATATTTTTTGTTTTGATTGTATTGATGTATTGTTGTATTGTGCTTTCTGCTTTGGCAATGTAAACATATGTTTTCTCATGCCAATAAAGCCCTTTGAATTGAATTGAATTGAATTGAATTGTGTGTGTGTGTGTGTGTGTGTGTGTGTGTGTGTGTGTGTGTGTGTGTGTGTGTGTGTGTGTGTGTGTGTGTGTGTGTGTGTGTGTGTGTGTGTGTGTGTGTGTGTGTGTGTGTGTGTGTGTGTGTGTGTGTGTGTGTGTGTGTGTGTGTGTGTGTGTGTGTGTGTGTGCGTGCGTGCGTGCGTGCGTGCGTGCGTGCGTGCGTGCGTGCGTGCGTGCGTGCGTGCGTGCGTGCGTGCGTGCGTGCGTGCGTGCGTGCGTGCGTGCGTGCGTGCGTGCGTGCGTGCGTGCGTGCGTGCGTGCGTGCGTGCGTGCGTGCGTGCGTGCGTGCCACGCGCACTCATGTCAAAAAATATATAACTTTCTTCGAATTTGGCCTAAATTGATCAATAATATTTAGTGGTGTTATGGCTATGGTGTACTGTCAGTTGGTAGCGCTATCGCCTCACAGTCTAGAAGTTCCCGGGTTCGATTCCCACCGGGGACGCTGTGGGCACTCCTCCATGTTCTCTCCTTCGCGTCATCAGCGCCCATACATTGCAGTATTGATATTTGTCGTAAGTATTTGTTTGTTGTATAAGCCTTGCCGAGCCATGAGGCCCATAGGGCAGAATACTCTACGCTGCCTAGATTGTCTTATTAGCATACGCCGAAGTATTTGCAGCTTTGTTCGACGAAAATCCGGCGAGACAAGAACCGCCTCCACAGCATGTTGTAGTCCAAACAAACCCCTCGTTCACTTGCATTGAGCTCATTTTCCCAGAAGCCCTAGCAGCTCAGAGCATGGCTTGATTTCCGGTTTCGTCGTCATAACACGACGGCCTCGTCACCAGGTCCGCGACAAATCCGCTCTTTCTTTTTAATTATTTTAAAACAGCGAAATAAACACATTAAACAAATAGCGGGTTTAGCGTATTAAGCAGGGCGGAACATTGGATTAAACAATTTAAAGCCCTGAAAGTGTTAAGTAAAAAAAAAAAACAGAACAATGGTGGCTGATTTGAAGTAGGACGGGACTGCACACAGGGAAAGGGAGAGGTTAAATATGTCCATGAACACACCTGCCAGCTGCACTGTGCATTCTCTGATCACCCACCCTGGAATGCCGTCTGTCGCTGCCAGTTTGCGGCTGTTGAACAAGGGTAAAGAGCTATGGAATGAATATAAGTCAATGAAATGTCCACAGAATTTGGCAAAAACAACCTGTGAGTGCATGTTGCGTGTATGTGTGTGTGTGTGTGTGTGTGCGCGCACAGGTGCCTCTAGGTGGCTGCAGGTTAACCCATTTTGAGCGGGAACCCCTTTTGGTGTTAGCATTGAGCTCTACAAGCTCATAGCGCGCCACCGAGTGGCGTGCTACGAGCTTGTAGGTCTGCTATTTTTGAAAAATCGAAGAACGACTTACATAGAAACATAGCTTTTTCAGAGAACTGTCAGGATGTAGAAGACATTTTTAGAATCTGATCTCAGGTCAGAATGGGTTAAAGAGTTGAGAGCATGTGCACGTCTCTGCATGAGTGCGTGCTGTCATCGGCATGAAAAAAAAAATGGCACAATACGATGCCAGCTAATCTCACTGCCAGAGATACAGGGCACAGTAGCTCATCTCAGCTTTGGTTTGCATCCAGACAATCTCTTTCTCTGTCTCTCACTCTCTCTCGCTCTCTCGCTCTCTCTCTCTCTCTCTCTTGCCCTCTCTCAACCGTGAGGTGAAAAAAATAATAATATGGGAAATGGTAGCGGCGGTCCAAACAAACGCCGGCTCTCCTAATTTAATTTTACGGCAGATGGCAAAATGTAACCTGTGACCCTGACAGATTGCTGCTTTGGTGCAGGCTCTTCCAGCTTATCCATTCAGGAAAAGTGCGGGGAGAGAGAGAGAGAGAGAGAGAAGAGGGCATACAGAGAGAGGCATCTACTGACAAAAAGAAAAAGCAGAAATCAAACGTCTCTTTCAGGGGGAAACTGATAGGATGAAAAGTGAGAAAATGTACCAGGAGGCCGGGAGGAAGCAGGCCGACAGCGAGAGGGCAACATTTCAAAAGTGAGGCTCCGGCGAGCTAAAGCCTGACAGATTTGCGAGAAGATTCAACACTTCCCCCAACTTCCTGGGGGTCAGATTGAGTCAGAATGGACTTGAGAGAGCGGGAGAAAAGGGAAAAGAGAGAGACGCCCGGAGAGCCATGAAAGGCTAATTAACCGTGGCGTCAGCAAGGGGATGTGCGACGCGAGGGGAGACGAGACGAAGAGGAGGAAAACAAGTTGAAGCCACATGCTAATTACTTTGCAGGGGCCTCTGATCACTTGTCATCTGTGACGCAGATGAAACTGCGCGTGAATGAGTTTTAACCCATTTTGGGCGGGAACCCTTTTTGGTGTTTCAAGCATTCTGTTATACTTTAGCTATTGAAAAATAGCAGATCTACAAGCTCATAGCGCGCCACCGAGTGGCGCGCTACGAGCTTGTAGGTCTGCTATTTTTGAAAAAATCGTGAAAATGTGGCGCAAATCCTGACAGAAAACCGTCAGGATTTAGAAGACATTTTATAAATTTCGACGTCAAGCCTAAATGGGTTAATTAGGCGTGTTATTCGGAAGGCTAACCTCCCCTACCCCACGCTGGCGCCGTGTTGTGCTAACCTGACACAGTTGGCATTTCTCCGGCTAGGAAGGAGTGGAGGAAGGGCAATTATGACCAGGGACACACCACGCAGCAGCCTCTATTTTTACACTGTGTTTGCTGGATGGATGGATTATCATGAGCCTTTGCCGAGGCTGTGCCATTCTATCAAAGTCGTTACTAGTTTGATAAAGTTTTCTTTTGTCTGGCGGCTGGCACCATGAAATGTATCATCAGTTCAGAGGCGATACGTGAGGTGGGAGCGAGTCAGTTATATGAGAAAATAACAGCACGACAGGAGGCCACGGTCTGGCGCACAGCGGAGGGCATTCTGTGGTTATTTTCTGAGAGGTCACGAAACAAACCGAACCGGCTCACAGTTATGCCATTTGCCATGGCTACCTTGCACTCGCTATCACATTACAGTACAGTCCCCCATGGTTCTCATTAAATGTTCAATGCTATTGTGCTTGTTTTGGTGTCACCAATTACGAACAAGACCACTTAACCCATTTAGGCCTGACATCGAAATAAAAGAAAACGTTCGCTCTGAAAGAATATATATTCCAAGATTTGTGCCGCATTTTTACGATTTTTCAAAAATAGCAGACCTACAAGTTCATAGCGCGCCACTCGGTGGCGCGCTATGAGCTTGTAGATCTGCTATTTTTCAATAGCTAAAGTAACATAATGCTTAGTTAAAACACCAAAAGGGGTTCCCGCCCAAAATGGGTTTAAAGCCATAATATGACACAGATGCGTCCTCAGGTCTAAATGGGTTAACAAGTAGTAGGCCCACATTGTGCAGTTTGGTGTGTCTACATATTTATTCCATCTGTTCTGTCTAGTCATATTACCGGTAATGTGAAAAAATATTTATCCCCAATACAAAGGTGGAAAGATGTACTTGAGTGCAATTCTGAGGTACATATTCGACACTTTATGCATGGTTCTACTCCACTACATCTCAGAAGCAAATATTGCATAATATATACATTTTACACCACTCATTTTTTTTTTAAAGGTTTATATAGTTATTAGTTACTTGTTGCTTTGCAGATTTCGGTTATTATTAGAGAACATACATCTCTAGTAATAATACCTCTTAAGGTTTTCTCGCATATCTGATTTCCACACTCTCCTCATCCCGTGCAAGGCTTTCCAGGCAAGTGCCTGGAACTGAACAACTGAACGGATCCTGTTCAGTTGAGGCAGTCCAGGCCCCCGAGGTACTTGAAGTCCTCGACTGGTTCGAGCACCAGTCGAGTCTGTAGTGGCAATGGTTTTGTCCTCGGTGTTGACTGTCATTACCTTTGTTTTCTTGGCATTGAGCTTGAGGCCGATTTGCAGCAGGTGTGACATGAGGTTAGACATAAGGTCTGACCTACATCGTGCAGCGTTTATTCATTGTAATTAATTGACAAATAATTGTTTGACTGCCGTCAACAGCCATGTTTTTAATAATTAAAAGCTATAGAAGTCAATCAGGTTACAGAAATTAACAGACAATTAATCACAACAAGCAAAGAACACAACATGAACCCTAGATAGAAGTGAACACTGATTGTTTTATTTGTTGTTGTTTTTTCAGGCTCCATCTATGGCAATAGTTTTCAATCTTTTCTGGATCACTTGGAAATCTCAAAAGTGTTCACAGCCTTATCCTTATTTTCAGAGCATGTTTCAATCAAGATATTGTGTTCCAGCTTTGATCAATGGAACTATAACATAGCATACTTTGAGTTCCTTTTTTATTCTGTATTTTTTTCAAGGTTCGAAAAATACAACACATTTGTTTGTGCTATTGTATCAATAGAATATTAACCAATTATTTTGGAGCCCCTTGGAATGTCCTCATGGTCCACAGTTTGAGAAGCGCATAGTTGGGCCAACAGGTTGACAGGCAGAAAACGGCAGGAAAAAAACAAATCTTAATGATTGCTTAATGTGTGCAGAACACACTGAGCACTCTCAGTGCTCTCAGGACAACAAAACAAGCAACATGTTTTGAGCCAAAAGCCAGGTGATATTCTGGCAGGCTAATGTTCTTAAAGGTATATTCAGTGATTTGACTTAATTCAAATATAATTAATTTATTTCTGGATAATCCTCCCTACTATAGAGTGTGCTGACCATATAAGGAGTTCCTCCCTGTCCCCAGTGAGCCCCTGGGGTCAAAAAACCCTAGTTTCAGTTTTGGTGGCGGGTGGCAAAACCTTCATCCAATCAGGATGAGTGGGGCCTTCCTCCAATCATGATCGAGTGGGGGCGGGCAGGTTGCACATGCTGTTGGCCTGTTGCACTTCCCCCCACTGTAGAGCGTGCATGTGCACATTTTGTTACCGGGGCGGACTGGGTGGTTTTCCAAATCACCCAAATCACTGAATGCTCCTTTAATAATAATGTTCAATTATTTCTTTCAACTAAGACATATACTACTAAAGCTTGCAACCTTTTAGTAGTATGTTTTTGCAACCCAACCCATTTGCAGAAAATAGCCAAAGCGATGTTGTGTAGTGGTAAACAAGAGCAGGCCAGAGTACAGATCCAGCATAGGCCCACTTTACTAATAGAGCTTTTTAGTGGTTATGTAATTGCATTGTCAATCTAATGTTGATGTACACGATTCTGCCATTCAATAGATATCTTGACCCAGAGTTTGTGCTCAACTGCTCCGCATGCTGTGTGTACTTTATATATTGAGTGCTTATAGTGCATATCGAGGCTTGAGTAGTGGGGAAGTCTTGTCTTAAACAAGCAATCGATTCATTAGAGACAGTGGCACAAGTGATTTACAGTGAATACATGTGCAAACGAAGCTGTATGCACAGGACAGTTGGTGCTAATGAAGTGGTGGGGAAGCCGTGGAAAGACATTACCACCCCTGGTGCTGTTAAGTGTGTTGGATAGGGCTCCTGTCCAGACCTGTGCAGTCCATTGCAATTAGTGGACAAATAGTGGAGGTAGTAGACAATTAAATATTTAGGCACATATATTGACAGCAAACTCAATTTCAGTGAAAATACTGACCAGATTTTTAAAACTTGTAACCAACGCCTCCACCTACTACGCAAGCTCAACTCCTTTAGAGTGAGTAAGCATATCATGCATGGAAACAGTCTATAAGAACCTCTTGACTTTTAACATGGCAATGTGGTATGGCAATCTTAATGTAAAAGGAAGAAGCAAGCTGCAGCGAATAATGCACCTAGCCTCAAAAATCGAAAAAACGTAACTCACGTCTCCCCTAGTCAGCATGGGCCCCCGCGGGTACCTCCGCCAAGTCTGTCAAGTCCGCCCGTTTGACGTTTGGTCAAATCCGTCCCTATAGCAGTCACCAGTTTGCTGTCCTCGGAGTGAGAATGTATTGCTGTGGACTGTTCAGAAACCTGCCTACCAGTGACATGTTTTTCTTTTTTCTTTACATTTTTACTGTTATGAATTTTGTTCTTTAGGTTTGTGTTTTTGTTCAGAAACATGGATCAAGCTGTACTGCATTTTATGATTTGTATTGTGATGTCATTTTTGCCTGGACCCCAGGAAGAATGGTCTCCATGGTGTAGACTAATGAGGATTGAGATACGTAGAATGAGCACTTCCGCATTCCATTGTTACAATGGGAGTCAACGCTAGTGTGACCACTCTCTTACTATATTACTCTTTGTCAACCTCCCTAGATCTCAAACTTTTCAAAATATTCTTTATTTTTGTTATCAAGGCGATTTCACCATGCGAAGGGAAAGGCAATAGTTCCAGGAAAGAAAGAAGAAAAGGTTAGCAGCGAATGCACATGAGTTTAGACATAAGGTCTAAACTCTGGGGGAACGGTGGCACAGTTGGTAGTGCTGTCGCCTCACAGCTAGAAGGTCCTGGGTTCAATTCCCACTCGGGACGCTGTGGGTGCTGGCGGCGTGTTTCCTCCTCCGCGTCATCAGTGCCCATACCCGAGGCGGGGTTGGCGAAAGGGCCTTTCTGTGTGGAGTTTGCATGTTCTCCCCGTGTCTCCTAGGGTAGGTACCCTCACAAAAAACATCAGCAGTAATCCTGGTCTCTAAACTGCCTCCCCCTGGCCAGCCGGGGCGCCTGATGGAGGGGAAAGGAACTGGTTGGAATAACGTGTTCCTTCCACGCGCTACGTCCAACCAGGGAAACTCCCCCCTGTCAGGTGAAAAGGAGCAACTTGGACACTCAGGCATGAAGGAAGCATGAGTTCAAGTCCGTTGCTCTCCCCAGGTTGACGGAGGGTGTGTAGAGCCCAGGATCACATTAGATAATTGACACAGGGGTAAAAAATGGGTTACAAAATCGTGGGATAAAAATTATTAAAAAAAAAAAAAAAAAAGACATAAGGCCTGACCTGCATCATGCAGCATTTATTCATTGTAATAAATGACAATTGTTTGACTGCTGCCATGTTTTTAATAATTAAGCTATCTCTTAGAGCTGGAGAGACTACGAGACCCCTGTTACTGAACAAACACTATATAGCAATGATTAACTCTAGATACCGTATCGCCTATAGGCATTATTGTTCTTATACTTTTACGTGCAATACTTTTGTAGGCTATACTTTTACTTATTACTATTACTTATTTTTGAACACAGGCCTTTTACTTGTAACAGAGTATTTTTTTTTACATCATTGTTATTGCTCCCTTTTCATAACAAGTCTGTGTACATTCCCCCACTAATACACGGCGAGGACCTCGAAGAGCACATGCAGCAGGTCAGCCTTCATGTGTCCACCTGCACTACGCCTACCTGAGTGCTTTTCAGCCGTTGTGTTTCCGTGCGGTTAAGTCTTAACGCTCTGACGTCGAACCACTCTTGAGGGGGGTTTAAAGGACCATTTTGAATTCTAATAAGCTGGCAATTTCCATAATGGAAGAGCACATGCTTGAAGCCATAATTGATTTTCATATTGCTGTGCACGCATGAACACAGCATACTGTGTATAATATATTATCTTATATAAGGGGTTTGAGCAAAGGAACTTACCATCATTCAATGCTTAGGTGCCATTGGTATAGAACAATAAATAATGCACACCCACACATCTGTTGTAAGTTAAGAATACCCACTAAACTTTATTCATATAACATTAGCAATAATAATGGAGAATTATGAATTAGAAATAACTGAATGCATTGGTATAGAACAATAAATAATGCACACCCACACATCAGTTGTAAGTTAAGAATACCCACTAAACTTTATTCATATAACATTAGCAATAATAATGGAGAATTATGAATTAGAAAATAACTGAATGCACGCACGCACGCACGCACGCACGCACGCACGCACCCACGCACGCACGCACGCACGCACGCACGCACCCACGCACCAACACCAACACACACATCCTAAAAGGTTAAACTAACTAAGCAATCACAGTCTATACCTAAACAATGATTATCTTATAATGAAGAAGTCATATGCCTGCCATATGCTACAGTATTTTATAATGCCATGTCTTGACACTGATAACTTAATTGGAATGACTTGATTATATTTTGGGCAGACATAAAAGAAAGAAGGAAAGAAGCTATTAATATTCTCAAATGCAAGCTTCTGTCCCAATTAAATACATGTAGATGAAGCGGTTTTATTTCTAATAGCAGGGCGGTAAGGGTTTGCTCTGTGTGGATTTTTTTTTTTTTTTCCTTCATATTTATCCTTCAATTTGCTATCACTATTTAGATTTAATTAGTTTTTAGATCAAATAGAAAAGAGTTTTATGATTTCTCTTTTCCCCCCTAATCTGGCTATGGACACTGGCATTTATAAAAGACATTGAGACCTTTCCCTCTGTATCCTTTGTTCTAATTGTTATTCAAAACACCACCAGACTACAGTTGGGTGCCACCGATATTGTCCCATTTAGGCCTGACCTCAAAATTGAAAAAAATCCTTCTAAATCCTCCAGTTTTCTGAAATAAATATTTTCACGTTTAAAAAAAAATAGCAGACCTACAAGCTCGTAGCGCGCCACTCGGTGGCGCGCTATGAGCTTGTAGATCTGCTATTTTTCAATAGCTAAATTATAACAATGTTTAAAACACCAAAAGGGGTTTTGCGCAGATCACGCAAACCTCAGCAAAAAGAAAAGGACAATATCGATGGCCTCCAACTGTAGGTTAAATACTAGTCTTCCCAGACTAACCTGGCTTGTTCTACTCGTCTCCATTCCTGGGATATAAATATTAACCACGTGAACCCCAGTTTTTTGTGGCTTTCGCCTTTTTATTTTTTTTATAGAGGGACAGACAGTAGGCTGACAGAGATGGGGAGGTGAGGATGACATGCAGTGAAGGCCGTCGGGATCAGGAGTCGAACCCGCGGCACACTGCAAGACTTGGACTACGGGCCAATGTGCCTGGACCGCTGAGCCACGGCCCAGGCCGCTACATTTGAATTTTAATCCTGAAAAGATTGGAACCGTTTTTCCACCCGACAGAGACCATATTCAGGTTATATTCACGTTCATGTTTCTGTGTGTAAAAAGTTAACATTGACTTGATTTCAAGATTTTCAACTTTTATTTTGTGCGTGTGTGAGCGTATCGGCAAATATAAACACATCCTTAACACAACATTATCAGTCAGCATGCAACGGGAGCTAATGACATTTCATTTTTCATAAAAAAAATAAAAAAAAAGATAGCTCGACAATCCTCTTAGGAAGGGTGCAGATGACTGGTCATGTGGTCTAGAACAGTGTATGAGTGATCACTCTACCCATGATCAATATGGCTTCCACACATTCCATTAGGCTAGCGATTAGCTGTACCAATGCTAATGTAATGTATTATTTGTCGAGGACGATTTAGCAGCGTCAACAACATAAATCATTGCAGTGTTCACGTTTCTCCATCTCGCACCGTGCAGAGTCCTGTCAATTAAAAGCACATATCTCACTCCACCGGTTCTGCAACAAAAAGGTGGTGATCTCAGAAGAGACTTTCAGAAGATCAATGCCACATCAAATCAGAGATGCTAACTCCAAGGATGGGGAGCCAATGCCTCTGCTTTTGATGCCGGGGTTTTAGTAGGGGAGCCTATCAATCAAATTTTGATGCCCGTGATTTTGGAATGTTAATTTTTGGAGACAGGTATATCTTGATTCTTGGGGTTACCAGAATGCCAAAAAAACATGTCTCCAATTTTTTATGTCAGGTTTAGCATGTTTAATTAGCATAATTAGCTAATAAATTGTCAAAAATGGAAATGGCAATAACTTTGATTCTAGGTAACTTATAAAGGTGATCTAAGAGTCTGAGTCCATGTTTGTGATGTCCAGATATTCATCTGTTACCATTGTGAAGTCATACAACCTTTCCTAATTAGCATAATTGCCATACATTATGCAAAAACGAGGTGAACATCAGCAAATTGCTGCATGTTTTACTTTTAGTCAACTTTGAAAGATTCTCACAGACTTCAAGTGTATGTTTACAACTCCAGGAATAATTATCATCCTATGAATAAATCATGCAACCTTTTGTCTATGTAATAATTATGTAATAATCACACCAAAACCAGAAATAGCTGTATTTCTTTGCTTTAAGTTAATTAATACGCATGATCTTACAGACAGTGTAAGTCTGTTTGCATGTCTAGAAAATATTAGAAGCGACCTCGCACTAAAGGGCTGGGCGAGTGCTGGTGCTTTGGCATGGGGGGTCAGATCAACATATGGAATGTATTCTGAACTGGCCATATATGGAGCGTGTCTTGAGTGTACAGGGTTTGATGAGGTCAGATCAACATATGAAATGTCAGAACAGGTCAGCTCCATATAGAGATCTAATTTAATTTTCGGGCCTGTTGAGAACTAATAACTTTGGGGCAGGCCCGTCCATAATTTCCTAAAGGCGACCTGCAGTCGCAAGAAAGAACAATATGGGAAATGGTCACAGAATTATCAGATTGTTTATTCTAATATTTACAGAAAGTTTTGAAAATTGAAGGGTCTCCATCTTCGTCGTCATCGTCAATCCCCAACAGATGTGCCTTGCTTACCACACACCTCTAATCATCTGCCCCACACATGCACATCTCAGAGCAGTTCAAATTTTAGATCGACAAGAACAATGTGATATGCACTGTGATTTCTTGCAGACACATTTGATCAGTTGGGTAATGGTGGCTGGCCCGTGGGTATCCCGTGTTGTGACTGGCACCAGTTGAGCTCCCTCAGCCTCCCATTCATATTCAGTTGCTGGTGGCATCTGTGGGTTAGGTACGTGCTGCGTCAGAACTGAGCCTTTTTGTAGCTCATAGTATATACAGTAGCAACTGCAGATACCACCTCCACAGGACACCTGTTTAGACCTGGCCAACAGGTTAAATTTCCTGGAGCTGTCTGATCAGCTCCAGAGACGGCATGGAACCCTGGTAAGGCTGAAGTCCTCGTTTTACCCAGTGCCTGCACTACTGGCTCCAGCGATGATACGTTTTTTGTTCCCCACACCGGTGATGAAATAGATGTCCTTGCACAGCTGATGGTACCGTCGTATTGTAAGAACAAAGACATCAGTGTCAGGGGACTCAATGTAGAGCTGTGTTGCCCCTCTTCGTACAGCATCCAGGCTGTGCAGGATTATCCTTGTGTCAGCCTCTTCCTGTACGCTGTGGAGATGTTTTACATCGATAGAGTTTGAGTGGACAGCCTGCCTTGACGTGATTATAAAAACATTGGGTTTCACCTGGAAGTGTTGGAGGGCTTTCTTAGCAAGATAAGACAGTCAGCTCATCTTTGGTGCTGATACCTGACAAGAACTGTTTTTCTGACACTTCCCTATCGGTGTGTCTTCCACATGATAAGTGGTAGGGGCCCGGGGCTTTCCACCCTGGCGTCGGTCAAATACTACATGGATCTCACTATGTTCTTTGGTCTTCCTGTCCAGTGTGGCTATGGAGTGGTCAGCTTACTGGGAACATGTCTTGATCCATGGTGGCTTTCCCATTGCCTGTACCAATGCCATTCCATCTATGACAGTTACACTCTTAGCTGGAAGGGTACAACTGTCAAAAAAGATTGAAGCATTTGTTTGCCAGCTGTACGAGCCCGGTACAAATCCTGTGGATGTTGATGAGCTCAGGTGGAGGTTATTCACAAAGAAACAATTAGAAGCCGAGAAGCTGCCACCTACACAAGCAGCATTAAATCAAGCCATTACCCATGCATATTATCAGGCAATGGTATGGGATCAGGACCACGTACCTAACCCACAGATGCCACCAGAAACTAAAAATGGATGGGAGGCTGAGGGAGATCAACTGGTGCCAGTCACAACACGGGATACCCACGGCCCAGCCACCATTACCCAACTGATAAAATGTGTCTGCAAGAAATCACAGTGCATATCACATTGTTCTTGTCGATCTCAAAATATGAACTGCTCTGAGATGTGCATGTGTAGGGCCGATGATTAGAGGTGTGTGGTAATGTAAACAAGGCACATCTGTTGGGGATTGACGATGACGAAGACCCTTCAATTAAATGTGTTTTCAAAACTTTCTTTAAATATTAGAATAAAAATCATGTGATAATTCTGTGACCATTTCTCATATTGTTCTTTATTTTATGAGGGATATATATATATATATATATATAAAGCTAATAATGGAAAGGTTGCATATCCTAGTTATGGAAAGAGAATATTTTCTAGACATGCAAACAGACTTACTGTCTGTAAGATCACATTTATTAATTAACTTAAAGCAACGAAATATAGCTATTTCTGGTTTTGGTGTGATTATTACATAATTATTACATAGACAAAAGGTTGCATGATTTATTCATAGGATGATAATTATTCCTGGAGTTGTAAACATACACATGGAGTCTGTGAGAAGCTTTCAAAGTTGACTAAAAGTAAAACATGCAGCAATTTGCTGATGTTCACCTCGTTTTTGCATAATTTATGGGAATTATGCTAATTAGGAAAGCTTGTATGACTTCACAATGGTAACAGATGCATTTCTGGACATCACAAACATGGACTCAGACTCTTTGATCACCTTTATAAGTTACCTAGAAGCAAAGTTAATGCCATTTCCGTTTTTGACAATTTATTAGCTAATTATGCTAATTAAACATGCTAAACCTGACATAAAGAATTGGAGACATGTTTTTTTGGCATTCTGGTAACCCCAAGAATCAAGATATACCTGTCTCCAAAAATTAACATTCCAAAATCACGGAAAGTGATAGGCTCCCCTACTATTTAAGTGATGCGGTTTACGGGGTTAAATATGCATTTACTTTTAGGATAATGTCTGTCTGATGTGCTTGGCATTTGCGTTTGATATCACAATTAAATTTCATCAAAAATAATGTCAATATTTGTTTTTAAACAGCGGAAAAAAGAATATCCTACGCTTTCAATGCTTACACGTGCTTGTATAGATTGGCTATTTCGCTATGTACAATTGACATCTAAATGTAGAAAGCTCCCCTTTTGCAACACAGACAGAATGGTAGCGAGAGGTCAACATAACAGAGGGAGAGAGTACATCATGATGATGGAATGTCCCCCATGTTTCATAATGAGACCCCCGGCTGCTTCAAGTCCAGCCGCTGGAGGTAAGCACCAGTAACCTGACTCCGCCAGATGGGGCAGCAGAGAGTACACTGGGTTCCCCCCACCCAGTGTACTCTCTGCTGCCCCATCTGGCGGAGTCAGGTTAAAGCACCAGCGCTCCCCTTTAAAAGTTTCAGTAGGTGTTCCACCATCGCCCCCCTAGTGGCGAAAAATAAAACTTCTGGGAACTCCGATTATCCACCATCCTACCCCCAGTCCCCTTAGCCTGGCGCAGCCAGACTTCATCTGCCCCTATTGCATATGCCCCGAGGCGCAGTGCAGCAGAGTGGTATATTAGTATCGCAACGCGAGGCTACAGTCCCCTACCCCAAGTCACATGTGAGCTTCACGGGCGGCCAGATGCACCACAAAGCAAAGTTTTTTGTTTACCCAGGGTAAGTGGACTAAGCTCGAGATGCTTGTTTACAGTCACGCCCTGCTCATAGAACATTTCATGGTTGGGGTTCAATGCCTTGCTCAAGGGCACTTCAGCGGTGGTAATTTTAACGTGCCGGTCCGGGGATTCGAACTGACGACCTTCCGGTATCAAGACCGCTCCGCAAACCGTTCGCTGAGCGAGAGAGAGAGAGAGAGAGAGAGAGAGAGAGAGAGAGAGAGAGAGAGAGAGAGAGAGAGAGAGAGAGAGAGAGAGAGAGAGAGAGAGAGAGAGAGAGAGAGAGAGAGAGAGAGAGAGAGAGAGAGAGAGAGAGAGAGAGAGAGAGAGAGAGAGAGAGAGACTTGTAGACAGAGCGTGGAGAGGGAGAGAGGCAAAGAGAGAGCACTTGGAAGTGGATAAATGAAAGAAGTGAAATCATTTACCTGTGTAATTTAAAAGTTTGTGTGATTTGTGAATGGTCTATGTAATTCCTGTGGAAAGTCACTTCATAAGGTTTGGGGGCTTTGCCATGTACGCTGTGCTCTGGCTCTTCTTGAAGTAATTTCGCTAATTAATTAAGAAATTTAATGCATTCATTAGGGCCCACATGGCTCTCAGTAAATGGATTCTAATGAAATAATTGACTGAACCATAAATCAACATGCGACTGTGTGTGCGTGTGCACGTGCGTGTGTTGGGTAGAATATGTGTAGAAACGATAGCATAATCCTTTTTTGCAGCAGCAGCAACAGGGTTTATAGAATAGAAGATAAAAGATTAGGCAGTGCTAAATAAAATATTACATAAAAAAGGAGATGATAAAAATAAAATATCCTCAAGGCATAACAAAATGCGTCTTTGTGTAGTTTCTGTAATAATTACTTATTAATAGTCCCATTTTGCTACAACATTCCAGATATTCAGCTGTGTTACAAGCACATGAATACAACTTTACAGTTTACTGTTATGTGTAAAAACTTTAGTACAAATATTGAGTCTAAAACTATGTCATAAATGTATTTCATATGCCCACAGTAATATAATCGTTTTTTTGTGGCCTATACTGCACAACATCAAATAAACCACTTTCACCCATGATGTCCCTATTTTGGACATGTCATTATCGGCAAAAGTCCTCATAAAATAGCAAACAAATTGTGAGAATTGTTAGAATGTGTTGCGATGCGACACATTGCATGCTTGCAGATTATATATTTTCGCTATTTAGGGCAAAAAAGAAAAATACCACAATTATTTTCTACTCGGTATGTGTCTTATAGGAGGGCTGTGGGCAGTTTATTTGAAAAAAATTTAGATTTTTATTATCGGCTTCCATTATCGCATTGCAACTTTTCAGGAATAGAAAGCCTGCCGTTTCTATTAGCTTGGATTGCCCGTAGATGTCACATGGTGGACAGATTTCTGAACTGCCCACAGCCCTCCTATGAGACACAGACCGAGTAGAAACAAAATTGTGGTATTTTATCATGAACATTAGTGAGGACCAATTATATAAAGATAGATTGAAAAGTGTTGAAGGGGTCCTTTAAAAGGGGGATGACATCCTAAACTGATTTTGCAGTTTGTTTTCTGATTCAGGTTCAAATTTACAGCAGTGTAAAACACATGGCAGACTGCATAAGACGGACCTCATATTAAATGTAAGTAACACAGTTGCAGCTGCCTTGTTTTTACATGGCTGTAACATACTACAACATCATGCCGAGGGTTTCATACCCCTTTAAAGGTGTAGTGAAATGAAAAATACGTTTTTCACACTTTTAGACCATATCCATGGTCATCATATGGGCATACCTAACAATGGATGCCAAAAAAATGTGAAAATTCTCATTTTTGTGTGTTTTTATATCAAAAGTCCATAAATTATTACTTCCTGAAAACGAAAACGTGCTGCGTGATGACGTGTCGAGGCCAACATCGATAAAAGCCAATAAAAATGAAGCTCACCAGTTTAATTCCCCATATCTCCGCATCCGTCCAGCACAGGCTGCACAGCTGCTACTGATTACAGACATCTTCCGTTTTTATTCCCATTCAAGATAACATCCAGAGAGTGTATTACTCGGTTTCAACTTAATCATCACGCTAAAAATGTATCTGAAAACATTATAGGGTAGAAATAAGCCACATTAAGTGTAAACTGGTAAAGCTGGCTGACTATCTGATTTGTAAACAAACATCCACACGTTGTCCTGCGTAGCATAGCTACCCGTCCCTAGCTACCGTCCCATCCCCTGAAGGGATGCGACGCTCTGATTGGTTCAGAAACTTCATAGCGGTGTTTCAACTTGAGACCGTCTGAAACTTCAAAATAAAATGTCCACCATTTCCGTTTCACTACGCCTTTAAGTGATTATATAAGTTTCATGAAGTGTGAGTTTTTCCCTGTGAGATGCATATACACAGTAACCTGACTCCGCCAGATGGGGCAGCAGAGAGTACACTGGGTTCCCCCCTCCTACCAGTGTACTCTCTGCTGCCCCATCTGGCGGAGTCGGGTTATATACACAGTGCAACCAAATGAATACAAACAATTTACTGATGGACCTTGACAGAAGTCAATAAGTGTTAATGCAGCCACTGTCGGATACAGCGATGAGAACAGACTTTCAACGTGTTTCCAGTTGACGTACAATGATGAGCAGTACTACTTTTGGGGCTGTATCTAGGCTGTTCAAAACGCCGTCGAGGAGCTAATCATGATGAGAGTTCAAACACTTGTACGACATGCACACACAAGAATCCAGGTCCTCTCCAATCCTTTTGCTTTGACCGCATTTATTCTCCACGAGACCACAACAGTTCCCAGCAATTAACAGCACAGTAATAAACTAAACGTGGATGTATAGGCTAAGGTGTGATATATTTGCGTTAGTTGTGGTCGACAGAAAATGTCGGCCCCATGCACGCTCATCCTCGCCTCTCCGTCCAGATTCCCCACACAATTCCCATATGAAATACCATAATGTCGATTATAATACAAATGCAAGACTTGGCATATTGTCACATAATGGCTCCTACTCCGTCTATTCGCTAAGCTGTGCAGGGGAAATTAAATATTTCCTCGAGTCTGTAGTTTACTTCATTTTCCTCGTGTCATCATCTGCTATTCTGGCCGAGAGAAATCTCCGCAGGGGTTAACCCATTCTGTACGGGAACCCCTTTTGGTGTTTAAGCATTATGTTATACTTTAGCTATTGAAAAATAGCAGATCTACAAGCTCATAGCGCGGCACCGAGTGCCGCGCTATGAGAGAACTTGTAGGTCTGCTATTTTTGAAAAATCGTGAAAATGTGCCTTTTTTGAGAACCACTGATACAGAAACATAAGGTTTTTCAGAAAACTGCCAGGATTTCGAAGACATTTTTTAAATTTCGACGTCAGGCCTAAATGGGTTAAAGTGACACGCGAATAATGTGACAGCGATGACACGGCAGCCATCCCGACGCCGCTCTTTTCTCCCCGCCTGCTAATATCCTGTGAAATCCAGCAAAGTTAATTTGAGGGAAAGGAGCTGAACCTGAACTAAGCGGATTGAATTAATAAATGTATTTTCCCATTTAACGGTTTGATTTCCGCAAAGCCTGTTTACAGGCTCCGAATGATCTTGCCTTTAAGCAATTCAGGCCTGACGTCGAAATAAAAAAAAAAGGTTTTCTAAATCATGACAATTTTATGAAAGATTTGAGGCACATTTTAACGATTTAAAAAAAATAGCAGACCTACAAGTTCATAGCGCGCCACTCGGTGGCGCGCTATGAGCTTGTAGATCTGCTATTTTTCAATAGCTGAATTATAACATAATGTATGTAACCACCAAAAGGGGTTCCCGCTCAAAATGGGTTAAGCAAGGCGCATGTCTAAATCTGCTTATAGTCGCCTATAAATCTATTATCTGTGCCTCACCTTGTGAGTCAGTGACTCTGTGTCTAGTATAAGGTGTGTGGGGGTTATGTCTGTTTGTGACATGGCATTCAGATTTTGATATTCATGTCTGTTCAACATAGATGAATGCGCAGTAAAGATTTGCTCTGGTTTAGAAATAACTCCTTTGTAGTTGCAGTATAAACAGATTTCTCGCTTGTACGTAGCCTAAAACGTTAATGGCAGACCACCACCACCCAAACACCATGCACAGTATGCACGTTTGTTCAGACAGTGAGACAAAGCAATTGCAGAATCTTTCTGTTCTTAAACCTGTTGAAGGACCTGCTACAGTATGTGTAGCTGCCATAATGTATTGTAATTTTGCATATTTATTGTTATATAATGTATTTGTTATGAACTTGAGTTACTCATGTATGTAGTGTACCGGAAGGTCTAATTGGTCAAGCCGGAACGCTATATAAGGTGTAGTTTCACAGCAAACCACAAGCATGTTACACTGATACACTTCCGCTCACTAAGGAGCGTACTGTTTGAGCGTGTCGCGGGACGGAACAAGGTACTTGTTGTTTAACTTCTATAATATGTGAATACGTTACTTGACTTCAAGTTTCATGTCTTCATGTTCATATATTAATTGATGTCTTGATTCTGTTCCAGTTGTGTACTGTTGCCTTTGGTTAAGTGCGGACAGCGAGGTGTTTTGGCTTGCATTTCTTTGTAAGTACAAATGTTGTACAATGTTTATGCTTTTTGTTCCATTTATTTATGTGCATGCATTTATGCTTCATTTCATACAGTTTTACGTTGGAGATTTGTTTGCAAGTGAGAGCGCAAATAAAAGCCACCAATACATGGGACAAGCTGTGTCATTCTTGAACCAAAGGCAGTGATAGTATTTATCACACAGTAGCAAATGTCATGAAATGATTATGCATAGAAATATATTTTCTCTCTCTCTCTATTTCTCTCTCTCTCTTGCATCATGTAAAGCAGTAGTGTATTATACCCCTTTCAACTTATCGGAGGGCATTGTAGGAAAATCAATTTCACTTCTTTTCAGCATTTTGATTCTCTTAGGTAATGGAAATTGCATGCTTCACAGCTTTGTTTAATATTAATCGAAGGTGCCCCGGATGCTTAGAACTTCTTACAGCAATAAAAAGGCAAAGAAAAAGCAGGCTAATTTGGTGCACTGCTTCAATACAGACTTCATTATTTCCTGCCAGGTGAATGGAGACGAGACGAGCAGCTGTGTACATTAAATCATATTTCCTGCATTGTTCCTATTACGTTTTGTGATGAACATAATTACCTCACTACCCCTCCCATTCATCAGTCAAACCGTAGCGTATAGGACATGAAATGGATGGTTTTGATGCAGAACAGGTAGAGAAGGTAAAGAAGGGCGCTGATGTAGATGGAGAGGTAAATGAAATAAATCCTGGAGCTGACTGCTGAGAGACCTGCTCAGGTGAGTCTGCCATTACAGGTTCCATACTGAAGGTCAAACCTGTTCAATGGACAGATATGCCGTGGCGTGAATCAGTATTCTCAAACCTCAACATGTATATGCATATATTTGGCTGTGGACCTATAGCTTAGCCTGGGATCAATGCCATTTTGGGGTTTCTGATTTTGGTCTGGACTGGACAGATATAACTTTACATCAGGCCTCCGGAACACATGACCGGAACATCACGGTGCCGCGCACCTCCAAAATGATTCCCCATTATTGGTATAATCATTTGTTTATTTTGGGATGATAATAATCGTTTTGTATATTTAGTGAGACTAAACCAATTGGTTTGCATTATGTGGGGGAAGAAATTATAAATAAATTATATAAAAAAGCTTGCAGTGTTGGCATGAAGTGAGGCACTGCACTGTGAGCTTCGTGATCTTGCTATTTTTGAATTGCCAATAATAATTGTGATGCTATATGAATTACTTTAGCTGGGAACCCCCTCAAGGGCCCCTGCTGTAAAGACTAGTTCAGTGCACTAGGTATACTAGGTGAAATACCTGTTCAATGTACGCTACTAATACTGTATGTAGACTGTGAAACCATTTTTGGACATGAGTGCATACTGTACCTGTACAGTAGGTAACCACTTAAAGGCAGGCTAACATGGCTTAGCCCTGCTTATATATCGTTTGAATAAATATTATACATTATTATCATCATCATCCTTATAATATATTGTTTTAAATGTAAATAGTCACAAGAAAAATAAAAAAATACAGCCCCAAATCTCTTTCCATTCACTTTTGTGGTGAATATACGTGTAACAGTCAGTGCCGGTTGGTGCCACAGGGTGGTGCACTGCTCCTTTTTGTTTTGCTGTACAAGATCTGACGTCACTTCCATATATGTCGTGTACTGTGTTGGCGCGCAGTGTGACTGTATGCTCCGTTCACTTTTGTTTATTATATTAGTATTGTCTGCCGTGAGACCGGGCTTGATATGGTCAATACTGAATGCTCTATTAGTTGGCTGCTAAATAAACCAGCTTATAAAAGTGACATTATCTTTGTCTGTGTGAAATACCTGGACAATTGGACATCTATTCTGCTGTATCCCTGCTCAACACATCACAAGTGACAGGTACAGCTCTATGATTGGGCTGAACTCTTTCAGGTGTGTGTGTGCTTTGAACAATGGCTTCCTGCATGCAGACTTGCAGATATGAGGATTTAGCCTGTTTACTTTTTTATCATCCATTTTCTTTCATGTCTTTGGAGGAAAATGGTACACTTTTGTCTACTAAAGTTGATTTCGACCAACTTTTTCGACCGTGCTTTTCAAAGGAGACACTGCTTGGACCGGAACAAAACGGGGCATGGAGGCGAACCATAGAGTTAGAGTAGGTAGCCTATCTGTGAATCTGTCAAAAGTTGGAAACAAACTAACAAAGGCACCACGAGTCACGATGGAAAAAGGCTAAATATAGTATTAGCCGTCAATGTTTGGTAAACAAGTTAAGTCACCTGCCTCCACATTCTACAGCGTATAGACAACGAGCTCGTAAATAGAAACGACGTGGTGGAGTCGATGCGAGCTTCTCTTACGTAATTAAGGTAGGTCCGTTCAAGCAATAATTATAAGCCTGTCACACATTCCCTTTCCTTTTCTGTATACAACACATTGAATAATGCACATCCTGACACTCTTCTGTCTTCCGTGATAACTGTCATTTTCGCTGTGTAAAAACAAATGTGTTGTAATTGGGATTTGAGTTTGACACACAGTTGTGAAATAGCCTATTGTAGGCTGTCTATTCATTTTCACTTGGCAAGTTGGCAGTTGTTGAAATATTTTGTAGTGCAAGCAAGTGGATCCCTTTATGTTGATAGAGCATTGCTGTTCTGCCATGTAGGCCTGCAGGTTAGCCTGTCATTACATCATTGTCGCATACTACATTTTGACTAAACCGTGGTATGTTCTACTGTAACTTATGTGTATCTGGGATGGAATGGATATGGCGATGCTGTTGCAGCAGTGTGAACTATTAGGATGCCCATAATGGATTTGTTAGCCCACCCACCCAAAATCACCACCAGCCGGCACCAGGGATCTTTACTAGATCCCCTCCTGTTTCTCCTCTGCACCAAACCTCTTTACCGAAAATAGCCAATCTACAAGCTCACTCACTACACTTTTGCGACATATTGTGAGGTTGTAGATATGCTATTTTTACAGAATGTTCACCTAGGAGTTCGATGCTCGTTAAAATACTAAGTAATTGGACACTACACTAAATCCAAGCAAATGGTGCTTGTATTTGGACTCTTGCCACACTGACTCTTGGGCACTATACTGGACTGGTACAGCATGACCTTGTCAGGAATTAGGAGAATGTAGCCTACTAGTCAACATTTTTTTGCTAGCAGATTGATTCACCAGGTAGGTTTTAGGTAACTAGAGGCTGTAGTACAGGAAATCTATGGAAAATACAGGATCAACCTCTAATTAATTGCAAAAAAACCGAACTCAGCTGATTTTGCATCTTCAATATATCCTGAATAACAGAACAAAAAGTTGCCTGGAATTGTCTGAGGGGAAAGTGTTGAAAATGGCCTGTACAGTATGGCCACCATTGACATCCTATTATAAGGCAATATTTTCTAAATTTCCTTATGCTTTAAGTAGCATGTGACATATCAAACTAGGGGGTTTTCATGATGCTGAATCCATTCCAAGCATTAGTTTTGCATAAAAACACTCATTGGGCTAAATTTGGCCATAGCAACTTGCCAAAATGTGATGTCAGCACATATATATATATATATATATATATATATATATATATATTAGTGTTTTGATTTCTGTTGAATAATGTGGAAGATGCAAAAGAAAACTAAACACAAAATAACCACTTAAGCCGCATTCAATGTATTTTTTGTGTAGTGTTGCTTGGAGATCTACTATTTTTTAAAATGTTTGAAATGTTTCACCCATACTAGTGGTGATTGGGACACATCAGCTGCATACATGCTGATACCGATAAAACAAAAGTCAAATAATGGCCAATATTTCAGGCCAAGCCGATTGGCCGGGCTCTAGTGTCAACAGAAATGCTGCACCATTCATCCCGGATCCGGTCTGACCTGTGCCATGCTGACATTTTCAGACACCGAGCACGCTAACACGGAGTGTTTTGCTGATGTTGACTTTGAGTGGGGGGGATATTTGTCTGCGGAATGGTCACGCTGACGGTGACAGCTTAGTGGAAGTCTTGGAACTCACAAGGGGGAAGCAAATGGCGACGGATGCTTTGTATTGAGCTTAGAACAAAATAACAAATGCATTTTGGTCTTATTATGACCATTAAATGACAACTCTTTACGACTTTGCCTTCAGAATGTTTATGGAAATAAACAACATGACAGTGGATCACAGTGTATTTATGGTACAGGAGGTAGCAGGGGTAGCTCTGTGTGTGTGTGTGTGTGTGTGTGTGTGTGTGTGTGTGTGCACACGTGTGTATGCATACATAAGTGCCTTGCAGCAGTAGACTCTTTATAGAGCTCCTTTATGAGCATTTTAACAGGCCTCTATCCATCAGTGTATCAACCCCTGTGCGAAGATTCCAAATGCCTGGGTGAAGGGGTTAGTGCAATCTGCTGTCAGTCTCTCTCTCTCTCTCTCTCTCTGTGTGTGTGTGTGTGTGTGTGTGTGTGTGTGTGTGTGTGTGTGTGTGTGTGTGTGTGTGTGTGTGTGTGTGTGTGTGTTCGTTCGTGCAATGGATAAAGCAGTGAGTGATGTGACATTACTACAAATTTCCCAACATACTGTATAAACCTCTGCACTATAACACTAATGTAAGAACACTAATAAACAGGGAACCGAGGCTGGCTTGCGAGGCTATCATGCACTTACACAACGTAATGTAACGTATGTTATTGTAAAGAGTGCTGCATGTTAGGCTGCCATTCATACCGTATATGTAGTAGGAGTGGCAAAGACCCATCATACTAATGCATTTGTTTTGAACACTTAATTTATAAATACGCCCAACCTAACTGGACTGAACAGTCCCTGAGAGACAACCAGCTCTAGATGTATCGTGTTGCTATTGGCAAACGTCATTGTATGCTGAACAGCATTGTATTGTTGTACACTACAAGTCACTACATCATGCCATGGTCAAAGAGAATATTCTTACAGCTGCAGCTACTTTAACTTGAGCACAATAGACTTCAAATGCAGAGATCTGTAATGTGTGTGTGTGTGTGTGTGTGTGTGTGTGTGACTGTGACTGTGACTGTGTGTGGTTTGCATCTATATGTGTGTTGCAACCTACATGTCCACTTGCATTTTTCACAGGCTGTGTGCCCGCTTGTGTGTGACTGTATGTTTGTACGGTGGCTGTATTATAATATACAACATGCAATATGCATGTCACTGCGAGCTGTGTGTGTGCCTACAGCCATGATGTGTACATGCTGTTACATATTGTCTCTGTCGGGCAGAAACCTTATATATCTCCATATTTCCACTTGTTTTTTTCCCCGTCCGATAATGCCGCACGTGGGCGTACAGGGGTGTCGCAAGAATAGCAGATCTACTAGACCAGGGGTGGGCAACTTTGAAGATGGAGAGGGCCACTATAGTTCCACACTCACTCCAGAGGGCCACATTGCATATTATACAGTCGTATCAAAAATGGCAGATCTACGAGCTCAAAACGCGTCGCAGTGCAACGCGTTTTGAGCTCGTAGATCTGCTATTTTTTTGCTATATTTGAATTGAAAACATTTTTGTGCTATTTGGAATCCTGAAAAGTAACATGTTTATTTAATTTCAAATGCATTTATTACTTATGTTAAATTATGAACTTAGATACAAATACATAATAAAAAATTACACCCGTGTGAACTGAGTGGTGTAAGGTCTTATATAGACTGATCAGCTGTGGTCTGACGTAATGTCTGACGTAATAAAATCACACCCGTGTGAACTGGGTGACCATAGCAACCATGCTCATTTTTGAGTGGTGTAAACCACTCCTACAACTGGCTTTTGTGTGCAGAAAGAAATGAGCATGGTTGCTATGTTCAAAATAATTTCTGACGTAATTAAATCACACCCGGGTGAACTGGATGACCGTAGCAACCATGGTCATTTTTTCTGCACAAAAAAAGCCAGTTGTGAAATCACATCCGGGTGTGATTTCATTACGTCAGATCAGAGCTGATCAGGCTATATAATACCTTACCTTATATAATACCTAGGAAAGTGGTCACTCAGTTCACCCGGGTGTGATTTCATTACGTCAGACATTACGTCAGACCACAGCTGATCATGCTATATAAAACCTTACACCACTCAGTTCACACGGGTGTGATTTTTTTGGTACGGACAGACACGTAAACTAACAAAGCCAGTTGTAGGAGTGGTTTACACCACTCAAAAAGACGATACAATTCTAATACTAGTCATTCAGCTACTAATATCAGACTGAAGTAATTGAAGCGCGGGTCATGTTTGCATGTTTGGAATTGTAGCAAGCAGCTGAAATCAAGACTATATCAATATTCTTCAGATATTAACCTGCGGGCCGCATTTAGGAAATGCGGGGCCGCATGTGGCCCCCGGGGCGCCAGTTGCCGTGTGTACTAGGCCACAATGTGTCGCTTGACACGTCGTGAGCTTGTAGAGCTGCTTTTTTTTCCTCGATATTTTTGGTTTAATCAAGGTTTTGCAAGTGAAAGTCGTTAAGTGCGTCAGTGGGTGTTATAACAATTCAACCAATGCAAAGTATGAACAATGACTTGTTTCTAAATACACGACTGGATCCTGAAAAGTAACGGGTATTCAGTACGATACAAGGTTTCCACCCGGCAGTGACGGTATTACTCCCATGTTTCCTCCGCTCAGCGCTCTCCCCTGCTTGTTTTGCCATGGAGCTGTCCTTGGTGCTGAAGCAGGCCTGGTGCTGAAATGCAGTGTAAGGGGATATAGTCCCTGCATGTATAATTCAAAGAGTGGGTTTCAGCCACTGGCGGAAAGTAACTAAGTACATTTACTTAAGTGCTGTACTTAAGTACACTTTTGAGTATTTCCAATTTCCAGTCCTTTTACTTCTACTCACTACACTACACTACATCTTTAGTTCTATAGTTACTTAAGTAAATTTAGATTATTACCAGTAAGACGCCTGAGGGCGAGAGGTGACCTCACCCTAAAGGGCGAGAAGCGACCTCACCCTAGAGGGCGAGAAGCGACCTCACCCTAGAGGGCGAGAAGCGACCTCACCCTAGAGGGCGAGAAGCGACCTCACCCTAGAGGGCGAGAAGCGACCTCACCCCATATGGAGATCTAAGGGTAGGGCGAGGTCACGTGCACGCATCCACCTAGGTGACAGACTGCTGGGCTAGCGCTTTCGCATGGGGGGTCAGATCAACATATGGAATGCATTCTGTACTGGGCTGGCCATAGATGGAGAGTGTCAGTGTACAGGGTTTGATGTGGTCAGATCAACATATGCAACGTCAGAACATGTCGGCTCCATATATGGAGATCTAAGGGTGGCAGTGGGGGCAGGGTCTTGAGTGTACAGGGTTTGATGAGGGCCCAGGTAGGGCCGGCGTTTCATTTTCGGGCCTGTTGAAAACTAGTTTTTGCCGGCTGCACTAATAGGTTTGGGGCAGGTCCGTCTAGAGTTTTAAACTCTAGAATCTTTGATAGTAAATGCCACCTGCGGTCGCAATTCACCTTAAGCAAAGCCCCGCCCTCTACCACTTAGACACTCCCACTTGGACACTTTCCAGCCGGGCTCATTCATTACAATGTAAATATCATGGATTTTACACATTAAATACTGGTTAATTTTTGGAACCAGACCTTGAAAATCTGTTCCAAATCTGTCAAGGCCACTGGAAAAATATAATAGAACTATATAGAACGACCGCAACCATGGCTGACGGATGGACAGACGGACGGACAGGTTCCAAACCTAGTCTCGGCCATGCCTTTTGGCCTGGTGGAGACAATAAGGGAATACTTATTTGATACCATGTTTTTACCCAGTGACTTCATATTCATGTGGAATCTATGATTCTCAGGTAGTCCTAATATCTCTACACCTCAAAGCATCAGGAATGACATTATTGTATTCTATAGGCCCATACAGTCTAAAATAAATGCAGTAATGCTGTATAATACACAACAATTTGTGTGCCGTTCTTAATGAATAATCATTAATCAGAAGCTATATGGAAAACAATTTGGTTCCAGTCAGTCAAAATCGCTTAGAGAACGATATTTTGTCATTCGAGCTGTTTTGAGCCATAGAGAAATGGGGATCCGCTCATAATTTCGATGCCACATGGGGTCCGACACGTGGCATTGTGTGCGGTTATGGTTGGGGATGAATTGGACAATGTTAGTAATGGGGCGAGTGACGCAAGCTTGCGTCAGTGGCACATCAATATAAAGCTCTGAGTGCTCTATCACAGACCATCATGTTTTAGCTATTTCTGGGTCTTGGCTCTCTTGAGTGGATGTTGTCTATCCATGTCCAAATAAATGACTCACCCAATGCATGCTTGTATGTTTTTATTTTTATTTTTTATCCTTATTTTTACTTGATTACTGCCTTAGGCCAGCACCTCACCAACACTGGTGTGCGCCCTCTCCCTTTATTGTCTACTTAGTCTTTTTTCTTCATCTTCATCCAAGCTAATGGATGGGTGCTCAAAACATATTAGTGGTCACTCAGGAGGTACACGCACATCCCAGTACATTTAATGGGAGCTCCAACAAAATAAATAAACTGAAAACGGAGAGTGTCTGTGTGTTGTTGAACCAATGGAACCAATGGAAATAGTAAAAAGTGCTTTGGACAAAACCTCTTAACTCCATTGGACCCTCAAAATGTCTACTAGAGCAACCAACTCCACCACCTCTCCCCCTCTCATGGAAGTAATTGACAGTATATAAAGTTACAACACCAACTGTGATGAGGCTGTATTGCTTTGTTATAAAAATATATGTTTTTCTTGATTTCCTGAAAAAATTATATTTTTCATCTCCTGAAAAATGAACATTTTGGAGTTATAAGGTTTCCTCCTGACCTCCCGCACTGTGCAATGCAAACTAAATGCTCTCCGGTGCGGTATTTCTGAAAGCGCCCTTTGAGACCCACTGGTGTTTCCAGTGAGCCAACATGCACAATAGCAGCACCCTGACTCTGTTTGACCAGTAATGGAACAGAGCCTTCATTAGTATCATCGGTAACACCTGTGAAGGAAGTAGGGAAGTGGCCCAAGTTCTTTCCAAAATGGCTGCTGTGCATATATCCCATCGCCAAAGTATTAAACGGGTTAAAGCCTGAGCCTGGTCTATAAACGTAAATCTTAAATAGGCCTACAACACCATCACCCTGTTAGCCTTCACCTTATTTTGTATATTTCTACATAATGGAATTCCACAGTTTGAATACTATACGGTTATCCATCTTGTCTGTATGTCTCCCTGTCCTTATTAAATAAATAAATAATGAAAAGAGAAATCCAATTTAGATGTTAAAGATTACGCGCATGCTACATTATGGGCAACATTATAGATCTAATCCAAGCTCAAAGCTGACCATTGTATGGTTTGATGATGATATTCAAGTCTGAAAGTCTCATTTATGACATTTTGCTCAATCATGCATGATCCTTGAAGTGATTGATGCTTTTCACATGCTTCCCCAGGTTAATGGAGGTATTGACTCACTGTACAAACACTATTTCTGATGTCACATTTCTTTAAAAACATCCTTGTGAAAGGTTCATAGCCCTAAAGTCTATTTCTTTAGAAGCTTAAATGTCCTTCACGTTTTTAATTGATATTCCATGAGGTCACTACGGTACCAGATTTGAAATAATTTATTTACAACAGCTCGAGGCAAAAAAAGATTGGACTAATTACAGCTTCTCTTTGGCCTCG
>NC_136802.1:32486489-32613989 GCF_951216825.1 Electrona antarctica | reverse complement strand
CAGGCTACTCTTCTACCTGCCCTTGTGTCATTCCACACTATTCTATCTGAAATAAAGTATAAATGCCAAAAAAATACTGCTAAGAAGATGATAAATAAATTGGCTGTCATATTCTCATCCTAGCTGCAGGTGTGCACTCTTAGTTGGGATAGTGATTAGAGAAAGATATTTATGTATTATTTAATGAGTATATGAGAAATGAGTGAAGTTAAGTGTGCTAAGAATAAGCATGTTAATAATAGTGGGAATATTGATATGAAGCCAATTATGATGTGCAGTGTGCACCTGTCTTCTAATGTGTGTGAAAGCTTTATCCGCACGCATGGATTGATATGAATCTGCAGCTTTTTCCATCTAAAAACAGATCAAGGTGGATGGCTTAAGTAGAGTAGACACACAATGAGTGTCAGAAGTCAACAGCAGCCTGGACTCTTGAGTCATTTAATTTTCCTCGTGGTTTCAAGTGGCTGCCTCGGCACATATCTCATTTTGATATTGTCATATTGACCCCGATCCAATTACTTACATTTCATAAGACACCATGGACCTTGTAAATGTCATCATATTTCCATATATGAAATGTCAGCCATGAACATATATATACAGAGTCATTTGCGTTTGGACGTGGAAATAAAAATGTAGCCGGAGGTATTTCCATTACATGACTGCAGATTTTTTTTTAACAATGCAGTGCATTCTAACATTTGACACGGCATCAAACGGACCGAGTAATGAATCATGTTTTCATGGCCACTGAGGTCTCAGAAAGTGACATGTGTGTTATTGGTTTCTGTGCTTTCAAACTGTATTTTTTTGGGGGGTTGTAAAGGTGGTAGAGAAGAGAGAATGTGCATGCTCACTGCAGGAGATGTTGTGGGGTATTGACACCTTTCATTGTGAGATATTTGAAGTGACATGAAGAAGAAGGGCTTCTTTCGAAATTCAGAGAGTGTGCCAGAGAGAGGAAGGCAGGAAGGAAGAAGAATGCGAAAAAAATAATAATATTGGCGCTATCGTGAGCAGTAAACTTGTATATTGATTTTTTGAGTGTGTAGAACTGTCTTTTTTTTGTTTTTGTTTTCTGCTATTTTTGACAGATTTTTAAAGTCAATGTGGTTAAGTGTGGTGCTTTTATAAATATTGAACCAATGAAAAGTATTTTTGTAACTAAATAATAGTAACTATAAACAATTAAAGGCTCCCCCCCCCCCCCCCCCCCCCCAAAAAAAAGTAACCGGTTTGGACATGCATGTACAAGGTTTCCACGCGACGGCGACGCCATGCAAGCATATTCTCTGGGGAGACACGGGCGAGGGGCTTCGCTGCCATATTGTCCCAGCGATTTGCCACATGTGACGGTGCTGTTGCAAGCAGGAGCTGAGAGGCTGACAGGTGCCTGGGGAAATGGAAGGGGATATATGGGAGGTGGTGGGTGGATGCATATTAGTAGTGTTGGCTGTCGGGCAGAAACCTTGTATCTCCGTATTTCAACTTTTTTTTGAGTGGTGCAGCCACTCCAAAGGAACAGCAATGTCCGTCCCTGGCTGTGTCCCTATGTACAGTATGTATGCATGTGGTACACACAGGGGTCGCTGTTGCACCACTCACTTCATACAGGTCTGATTTTTCATTCAAAATTATGCTCGACTTTGTCATGCTACATTTTCTTTCTCTTCATAAATATTAAATAAATATTGATTAAAGCCTACTAACTACATTGATTCCATTGGAACGTTAGGCTATTTTTTTCCCAAAAGTAATAGTTTTGGACATGTCAAGGTTTCCACCCGACAGCAACGATAGGGAGAGGCTCCTATAATAAGTCTATAATGTCCTGTGTGGGAACGGGGACTCGGACAGAGCTCAGCATCAATGGGATCATTACTATGAGGCCGCTGTATTTTCCCTGTCAAAGTATGTCGGCAAGTCATCAGCAATAGTAAAGACAATACCTTTGACTATGCCTGTGGTTTACCACAAAGCCACAGTATTATGAATGTGGGCTATGGGTCTTACTTGGCCTGCATCATGCATTTCAGATGGAATATGTAGCATGTGACATAACGCCACTGAAAGGCTCTGGACGTAAGAATGGGCAGTTTAATGCTGTTAATACGATGAAAAGCAAATTAAAGCTCCTTAAATGACGACAAATCAATGGTGCTTTGACAGGCACCCGACGCCTCAACAAGCCAACGTCATTCTGAGTCAGGGATCTCGTGGTCAACCGTCCAGGAAATGGCCCCGCCTGCCTGACAGTCACATTATCCGCAGACGACCCGGCTTCCTGTCGTCACTGCAGAGTGCAGACCTTTCCCCCATGGAGCCTCGGTGACAGACAGTAGTCAACACCTGCCATGATGGAGGAGAACAACACAAGGGGAATGGCAGGGATCGCTTTAGCTTGTTTGAAAGAATGTGGATTAACCCATTTAGGCCTGACGTCGAAATAAAAAAAAACGTTCGCTCTGAAAGAATATAATAGCTATTCAAAGATTTGTGCCGCATTTTTACGATTTTTCAAAAATAGCAGACCTACAAGTTCATAGCGCGCCACCGAGTGGCGCGCTATGAGCTTGTAGATCTGCTATTTTTCAATAGCTAAAGTATAACAGAACACCCGACCAAAATGGGTTAACCACATGAACCCCAGTGTCCCTCGTGTTGTGAGCTAGTAGATTGGCTAAAAATGGAACAGACCAGACTCTTCAGGGAACCAGTCAACGTACATAGGGTTTAGGAAATTAGGTGGCCTAAGTTTAAATGGGGTGAGAGTGGAGTCAGACAAATTAATATGGTTTGAACTCTGACCAGTGCAGGCCTGGTTTATCATGAAATTGACAGATTTGGAAGATTTGGTTGCAATATGAAAAAGGCTAGTGGTTTGAAACTGGTGGTAGGGAGAGGTCCTGGTCCGAGAGACTTTTAGATGTGGCCGATCCCATCTGAAAGGTTAAAGGCTGTTTGGGGAAGGCGGGAACAGTTCAAGAGGAGGCCAGCCAGTCACGGAGGGCTCTTCCTAGGTGAGCCACCTTTGCGTCTGAGGTCTATTAAATGTGGCTGTCATCTCAAAGCCACTAATCCCGCCGAGCAACATGAACCCCCCCAACAATCTCTCTGTATCTCCAGGATCTCTCTGCAACTGCCTGATGGCAGCAGAGAAAGCCTGGGCAGGATTAAGTCTTGCAGCAGAATTCTTTACTCTGGTGGAACCACTGTGTTCCCCCCCCAAGCTTGATATATCCCCCTGTGATGAAATACTATCAGAAATGCAAATGTTCATGATATGTCTGTTATGTTGGGCTTAAAGTTACATCACACTTGACACTATGATATGGTGTTGTAAAATAAATCAAAAAGTTAGCTAAGACAAGAGTCTGGACACCCTGTGTGAGTATAATAACCTACCTTAAGAGCAGTTTTTCTTTTCATACTTTATATAGTAGTTTCATATTTGTTTTATTCAGTGCACAGTGCTTTGTGAAATATTTGATTTTATGCTAAGCCTTTAGGCAAAGATTAGTCATAAAGTGCCTTTTCAAATGTTTATCATTCTAAATGTGTTATAGTCACCGAATAAGCCTATAAAAAGAATGTTTGACAAGAGGGTAGTAATGATGAAAATAGTCCATTACAGATCTGAAGTGTGTTTTGACTTTGACCATAATTGGCTGATCATGAGTGAGTAGAAATAACACGGCAGGGAAGGAGAACGTTAACTAAACAACCGAAACCAAGATGAGAAATGGCATCAAGTTGGACATTTTTCATTGGTTTGTACTGCCTGCACAAGGCCTTCCTAGTTTGACAACAGTTGTTTTGATTAGAGTTGTTGTTTGGATAGAGTTGTTATTCTGTATGCTTGCATGCGTACCTGTGTGTCTGTCCAATCTCTCTGTCTACCTGTCTGATTTCTCTATCTCTCTATCTGTGTGTGGGTGTTTTACACTCTGAGAGTTGAGTATAACACTCCAAAATCTGTGAATCTCATCTATCTGCAGTATATCTGTCTGTCTGTCTGTCTGTCTGTCTGTCTGTCTCTCGGTGCTCACGCTTCAAATGCTATCAATGCATTGGAAGGGACAAAATCACATTTGACATTGATTGATTTATTAGGTAGTGTGGTTGGTTGGTTATAAGAGAGGCATGTGAATTAGTTCATGGGAGAGAAAGTCAACCTCTATCTTTACAAAGAGCAGAGGGTTCTTTGAACGTCACCGTCTTCATTGACAGTCACTGTTAACTGAACTCAATTCCCCCTTGCAGCTTTGTCTTCCTGGGAAGAGAACAAAATGAAATGAAGCCATCATTGACAATTAGCCAAAATGCTAGCAGCCCCACTAATGCAAAGTGGACTATGTTAACCCATTCTGGGTGGGAACCCCTTTTGGTGTTTGAAACATTGTTATAATTTAGCTATTGAAAAATGGCAGATCTACAAGCTCATAGCGCGCCACCGAGTGGCGCGCTACGAGCTTGTAGGTCTGCTATTTTTGAAAAATTGAGAAAATATTTATTTCAGAAAACTGGAGGATTTAGAAGATTTTTTTAAAATTTCGAGGTCAGGCCTAAATGGGTTAAGAGAGCGAAAGCAATGAGATGACCATTTCTTGTTCAATTGTGCGTACCGTACATGATCAATAAGGCCCATACTGTCTCAAGGAAATGGTCCTCGTCTAAAGTTCCCCCTAATATCCTCCTGTAATTACTAGCCATTCATTCCAACTGCAGTGAAGGGAGGAGATGTGGTGAATATTTGCAGCGTCTGCCACAAGGTACAGGGCTAATTGCAGCCTCCCTTTTATATGACAGAGAACTCATCTTTGAAATGTAATGCAGCAGGCAGGTAGGTGGATCTGCTGTAAATGGTGTATTTTCCAGAGTTTATGGCCCTCACATCGCCGGGTTTCCGACTGACGCTGATGAATGTCTGCCTGTATCTTTTTGAACATACAATGTTGGCCGTGTTCTCTTCCCCGCATACGGCAATTATTCTCCGTGACAAATTATCCGATTTATCCCCACCGTGCTGTCCTGTCTGACAATTACTGGCCAGGATGTGAGTCATTTGCATTGTGTTTGAAACGTCATTCAGCGAGATTGGTCTTCGCCTCTTCTTCTCATGATTTGCCCTTTTATGTGAACGACTTGTCCACTTGGGATTAGAAATGTGCAATGCTGCAAATGTTGTTGCACACAAAAGAGCAGAAGAAAGTCTCCCTTCCGGTTGGTTCATAGGCCAATAACTTCTCAAAATGGGCTTCGGGGACCCTGAATTCCAACTGCAACTGTGTCGAGCTGTTTGGTACCTTGCATGTTTTCCTCCGCCAACACATGTGAACGTGCAACATCGTGAAGCACTTTGGATTAGCGCTGCTCGATTCTGGCTAAAAATTTAATCCTGATTTTATTTACTTTTAATTATTTTTTGGAAACTCGATTTTAGTTTAGTTTAGATTTTTTTTGGTAAAATTGTCTCGATATATAAAAGAAAATGTGAATGTTCTATTGGGAATAAAGTTGGACACAGACTTATTATGCTTTAGCAGGACTCTGCTGGACCTTTTGCCCAGTGTAGAGCTCTAATGAGTGAGATCCCTACTGTAATTAAATGAAAATCAATTTTCTGCAATTATCTTCTAAACAAAAACAAAATCCAATTTCGATTTAAAATCGATGAATCGCCCAGCCCTACTTTGGATAATCTCGCCTATCTAAGGGAGAAGTGATCATTTCCTGTCCCTTAGGCCTGCTGATAGGTGTATTTTCACTTTCAGGACGGTTTTAAAGGATGCCAGTGATCTGCATTTATTTAGGGAAGGGGTCAGGGAATACCACACTTAGGCGGCAGAAGGAGAATTTACCCATGTTTGTCTTATAAATCGTTGTTCTCACGTCCTCTATAGTATTGTGGCTGTTGCTCACTTTTTTTGAGGTCATATCAGGTATGCGGGTACTGAGGGCATTGAGGGCAAAGCCACATTTACAACTTTGAATGTCAATCCCATGTTTGATTGCTTAACTCTTCTGTCTTCTACCTGGAGCCAACCTACTCTATTATAAGAGTCTCTAGACACCATCTAACTGCCAAGTCTGCCTTGCCAGTTGTTCTGGCAACTCGCATGGTTCTGAGATTCTCTGGTTCTGAGAATCTCTAATCAGATGCCACTTTACGTTGAGTACAGCTGGTGTGAGTCACTGAGTCAGCAGTCGTGACTCTCGCACGCACGCACGCACGCACGCACGCACGCACGCACGCACGCACGCACGCACGCACGCACGCACGCACGCACGCACGCACGCATCTGTGTATACCGATGTTCTGATCTCAGATTTAAACGTCACCTTTAGTGGCTGGGTTAACATAATGAGTATCCATGGAAACGTGGTCCAGTGTGCAGACTATTTATGTTTTCACGTGTTGTTCTGTCCAGCATGAGGCCGATTTGAACAATGTGGTGTGTCTGTCTTGGCCTACAGGGAGGGTGTGTACCAAGTGCCACAGCGATTGGTCCAGCGGTTGCAGAGATGATCTGGTTACGGACGGAAGGAAGGCGAGGGGTGAAAACATAATCTCTGCCTCCCGGCCTTTCCGGCATGGTGGAGAAGGTAAGCTAACGCTAAACAACCGTCTGCAGTATTATGATGCTTTTATCTGCACACCCATTTCAACTGAAACGGGTGCATTTTTGTACTTTCTCTCAACTCCTCCTTCGCTGTCCATGGTGCTGAAATGGGTGCACAGACTATTCAGAGGAAAGTTGCCAAAAAAAATGTGATATTTTATTAGGATTTTTTCAGTTTAAATGGTAAATGGTGCATTTATATAGCGCCTTTATCCAAAGCGCTTTACATAGATTGTGCATTACATTCACCCATTCACACACCCATTCATACACCGATACCAACCAGCACATCGAGAGCAATTTGGGGTTCAGCGTCTCGCCCAAGGACACTTCGACATGTAGACAGGAGGAGCCGGGATTCGAACCGCCGACCCAATCGATCATCGGACGACCTGCTCTACCTCCCGAGTCACAGCCGCCCGAAAGATTTAAGAGTTTAGAAGAGATTGATTGTATCCATGCAGCATCTGTTCAGTTCTGTGCCCTCTGAGGCATTAAGCAGTGATTAAGCAATGTGGCGCTTTGAGCTAGAGAAACTCTTTCGTTAGAATACATCTCCTTTCTTGTGTGTGCTTTCTTCTGGTGACTGATCTGTTTATTATTGGGGTGCCATAGTTTTGTACCGTCTATGGCGTTAACCTTACTCTAATAGGCCATCAGACGCAGCACATTCAGCAGGGTGGACTCTTTCTGGATGTTGTAGTCAGAAATCATAATGAATACTAATTAACTTTTTTTATATAGTAGCCTACCTTTCAAAACAAGGTTCCAAAGTGCTGCACAGAGCAAGGTTAAAAAACAGCAGATAAAAACGAAATACACTGAATAGTATTTATTATAGGCGATTTAATCTCAAAAACAGAACGCTAAAGTCTGAACTGCATCTTTTATGTTGGCATCACAGTTCTGACCTCATGTTGTTATTTACGGATAGATATTTTCCACAATTAGACATTGTAGTGCTCTACCTCAGAGTAATTGCAGTACACTTATCAGAGTTGGAGGCCACTGCATGGCATCAGTCATCAGTACTGTGGCGTCTGGAATCTCAATATTATATGAACGATTGTTTTATAGGGCCAAAGGGGTGTCAAAAATATCGATTCGAATTAGAATCGCGATTCCCGTTATGAACGATTCAAAATCGATTCCTAATTTTTCAAAAATCACATTTTTACTACCCGTTAAGCCTACCAATTTTATTTATTTTACAGCCGTTTTTATTTGAATGTATTGTTCTGGTAACTGAGTGAGAGTGTCAGACTCAGTCAGAAGTTAAAACGTCTTGTACATGTTGTCTTGGATTTACCTTAAAACCTTTACAATTACAAAAAGCTTTTTTACTAAATGTACTCTGCTTTCATGCCAGAAGATTGGAGTAGATCGTGCTGAAATCCGATTTTGAATCGAATCGTGAGCCCCAAGAATCGGAATCGAATCGTGGGACACCCAAAGATTCACATCCATTACTTTACCTGTATCGTGTGTTCTTCACATTCTAATCATCCTCCTATCCTACTGTTAAATTAACAACTCTCAGTTTAACATACTTTAATCACCATTCGAACTATGTCAAAAATAGCGACTGACATAGAAACATAGCTTTTTCAGAAAACTGTCAGGATGTAGAAGACATTTTTAGAATCTGATCTCGGGTCAAAATGCGTTAACTATTGTTGTAATATCTAAGTACTGGACCCTCGTCTGGTTTTGACAGACAGGTAGTGTGTGCAGGCTGGGTGGTGTGTGACAATCCAGTTGAAGTATTCCTTCGGTACGGCGACTGCGGCGGCGGGCCCGGGAGAACAATAACGCGACACGAGACAGTATCACGCTAAAGGTTCACAAAGTGTATTACACAAACAGGAACATATATAGTGCTGGATCATAATGACGTGACAATAAGATATGAGACAGAATAACGTGCCTACTGACTGCAGCAAGGCTGACCTTGCTGCCGCCGAGATGTCTCTCATAGCCTATCTATAAAGTATGCTACAGTACAGGCAGTACACAATACATATCAAGTACACTGTATCTCAAGTTCAAGTACATAGACTAAGATGTACTGTGCATGGGCTAATATTATAACGACTATAGTACCATTTCGTAGCCTTGACTTATTTTTTCTTTTCTTTTTTCATGCTTTACTTGTTACTCACATCAGGAGACCTAACTTAATTCAAGCTGAGAGGAATCAACATGCTAGCACACGCAGGGAACATCTGCAGAGCACAATGAAATAGCCGCGTTGACGGAGAAAAACACACATGGTTGTGTGCACACATCTGAGCACAGTGGGCAAGCATTGCGCGCAAGCGCACACACACACACACACACACACACACACACACACACACACACACACACACACACACACAGGCATGTGGTTATGGTCGAGTAGGTCATGGCAACCTCCGGTTTTTGTGCCACGCTGTTGTGCTTTACACAACTTCATTTGTCATTGTGAGCACACGTCTGCACTCGTTTGAAATGCGCAGCCATTCACTTATCTAATTAGTTTGCTAAGTCCCTTTTAAAAAGAGCTATCGATCCTCATTCCTGCTGGGAATGAAACTGAATTTGGAGCTGTGGCGATCACACACGCACACACATGGACGCATGCAAACACACACACACACACACACACACACACACACACACACACACACTATGTATTAGGGATGTCACTTAATTTCCCAGCCAGGTAGCCGATAGCATTATTATTAGCATTATGTTAATTAACAGTTGTAGTTTTTTTTTGATTTTTTTTTAACACCTTTATTGCCGTAATAAACATTGTAAGAAGTTACGGTCGCTGCCGATGTTTACAGTTACCTTTGAAGAGTCAATGCGTCGTAATTCTAGCTCCGTATCATGATTATCCGGCTGAATATAGTCCGATCGTTTGTTATTGAGCCGACACATAAGCCACATCCGCGTTGCGACTGAGCGACTCACAAAGAGCGAGCCAAGATTGTCCATACCCGCTCGTTCACTTTGCATTGGAGTCGGTTTCCCAGAAGCCCTAGCAAGCCAGTTATAGGTCGATTACGTCATCATAACGCGTCAGCCTCGTCACGATGTCCGCGACAAAGCCGGATTTTCATAGAAGTCGTCAAAATGGAAAATTCAACATATAAAATCAATAGCGGGTTTAGCGTGTTACACAGGGAAAGACAATGGAACTAGAAAAAATGCCCCTCGGGGCACAGGTCTCCACCAGGCCAGGTCAGGTTGTGGCCTCCTGGTGGCGCTATAATAGGCCAATGTGAAAAGGGTGCCATTTCTTGGATGGCAATTGGATGATTTGAGGCATTTTGTTCCAAAAATGTCCACCTGTTGGTGGCGCTATAACAGGCCAATGTGAAAAGGGTGGGATATATTCCTCAGCCTAGTAGGAAAGTCTGTGAAATATTTCACGTAAATTGCACACTGCGTTCATGATTTAAAGCTTTTTGTTCAAAACGGGCCAATCCTGCAAACTTTGAAAGCCAATGTTAGCCAATTAGGATGGAATATGAAATATCGGACAGATCCGTCTTGAACACATGACTATAGAGATGTGTAACGATTTGCGGGATTTTTGGACAGAATCGTATCAAAAAATGTTTTTCAAAAGTCGGCGTCCTGGTGGCGCTATAACAAGCCGTTCTGGAAAATCTGGGGCAGAGGTTCATCGTTGGCATCCAGGGAGTGTGCGTGCAAAATTTGGCATCGACCGTGTTGCGGGCCTTTTAGATTGGCGGCCCAAATCCCAAACCTATCCAGATTGGAGTTGCATTAGTTGTATGCATTCTGAACAGCAATAACCACATGGAATCAGAATTCTGCTAATCAGATTTGAATCAAATTCCCGAGCCTTTTTCAGACAAAATAAATTACTCCCATCTGGATAGGAAATCAGATTTGGGCTGGATTTGTGCTGCCAGTCTGAACAGGACCATAGGTACGTCTATAATATAAAGACACACACACACACACACACACACACACACACACACACACACACACACACACACACACACACACACACACACACACACACACAGTCCCTCCAGCCTGTAACAGTATAAATTTAGATTAACACTGGAGATTGAATATGATATTATGATCCAATTGGAGCATTGATAACTGTAGCACTGCATGGAATCACCAGGGACGTGTGGTCAATACGTGCCGTGGTGGTGTGCTTCACACAGGCACACCATATGCCAGCAACATCGGACTTGTATCGATATTTTCATGAATACTTCATATCTTCACTGTTAAATAAACATCTATTTGCTTATTCTCTGTCATGGCATTGGACAAATCAATGACCGGATGTGCCCAAATTCCCTTGGAATAAAGATAGACACATCTTTGGTACCACGGGCGAGATGCTGAATGTTAATACAAGTCACGACCCTCTGTCTTCGAAAGCTAAGGGAAAAGAGTCCCAAATGTTGCCTTCAGCAATGTTATTCTCCACATGAATGCCAAATCGAGCTGCCTAGTCTCACCAGTAGCTGTTACATGGCAACAAACAAATAAAACCAAAGGAGTACTTGAACAAACCTGCCACGTTCATAAGATTTCACTGTTTTATGGGTACCACTATGACGCCCTTGGTTTCCGAGGGAATTACTTCTGGGCGCACAGGCCGGATCAGGAAAACTGCAAGACGAGATTATCCCAGGATAGTTCTGGCGAAGACAGCTGAATGCATTACAGCAACCGTTCTCAGATCTCTGCACTGCCTTCCAGTGTGTCATAGAAGAGATTTTCAAATAGTGCTCACTATCTTTGAAGCACTTAATGGTTAAGGGCCAAAAAGATAACTGACTTGTTAAAACCAAGCAGAAAGGCAATGCTGATTCATTCTTTTTGTGCCAATTTATTCCGTTATCTGTTATTGCTTCTATTCTTTCTCTGTATTTTATGCCTTATGTAAAGCACTTAAAATTGCCATTGTGCATACAACGTGCTATACAAATTTACTTGACAGTTATTACTTGCGCAAGCAGAGCGCGCAAGTATTGTGCTCGTGCTGGTACGAATGCACGTGTGTGCTTGGAAGGTAATAAGGTATTGATGGTGACGTAATAAAGTTAGGTTTCAGATTACATACATGTATACATACAGACATTACCTGTAATTCACCCGATACTGAAACATATCCTAACTAGAAAAAGTGCCCTTCTGGGCACAGGTCTCCACCAGGAGGATAGGACTGTGTGAGATGTTTGGCAAAATGTTTAGGAGTAATATAAACATGTTTTTTTGTTTGTTATTTTTTTGCAACAATTTTCTTCATTTTGTTGAGGAAATGCAGAGCCAGATCACTCATAGCATGAGGATAGAATTCTGGATGAGCAGGACATGTGCAGCATTTCGTACAAAACGGGCCACTCCTGAAAACTTTGGAAGGCAATGTTAGCCAATCAGTGTAGAATCTGAGAAATCCAACAGACTCGTCTTGATCACATGACTACAGAGATCATGTGTACCGATTTGCGTGACATTTGGATGAAATCTGTGCGACTAACATAAGCAATGTGTTTTGCAGAAATCGGCCTCATGGTGGCGCTATAACCGGCAGATGTGGAGGGATGCAGGGACAATGTTTTTCCATGGCCTCTAGGGAGTGCGCATACATAAGTTGTATACAGATCGATGCAGTTTTAGCTAAAAACAGGAATTGGCCTGTTATAGCGCCACCTTGAGGCTGATTTGGGGAAAAAAATTGTGGCATGTCGTCCTCGGCCTAGTGGAAATGTGCGTGTATAATTTCACGGAAATTGCACACTGTGTTTGTGATTTGTGGCATTTTGTTCGAAACGGACCAATCATGTGAGCTTTGGAAGGCAATCTTAGCCAATCAGGATGGAAGATGGGAAATGGTGCAGATCCGTGTTGATCACATGATACACTAGATAGTGTATACCGAATTGTGTGATGTATGGATAAAATGTGTACGAGTAATCTACAGAAATGTGTTTTGCCTAAATCGGCCTCATGGTGGCGCTATAACAGGCCGTTGAGGAATATTTGGGGCAGAGGTTCGTCGTTGGCATCCAGGGAGTGTGTGTGCAAAGTTTGGCATGGATCGGGCCAACGGTGGCAGAGATTAGCTGGTAACAGACGGACGGACGGACGGAAGGAAGGACGGACACACACACACACACACACACACGGACGGAGTGCAAAACATACTCTCTCCCCATGCCTTCGGCCTGGTGGAGACAATTATGTCACCATCGACAGCCAGTTATAACCCGACATTGAATCATATCTTGATTACGTCACCATCAACATCAGTCAGTATATATACCTACCTACCAAGCATACGCACATAAAAAAGCCAGCTGACCACAGTATAGTTTTCAATTTACAACTACATACATATCGTCATTACGTCACCACTGACAGCCAGTTATAACCCGACTTTAGTATTTAATTCCAATGTTTTACAGAGAGGCTGAGATTTGACAGTACGTGCACGCTCTGCTCGACAGAGTGCAATTCTAGTTATCGATGTCCTCGCTGTAGCTACTTATTTATTCTTTAGCATGAAACAAGTCTCATTTTTTGCTTGTTTGTTTAACCAATTTTGACCTGAGATCAGATTCAAAAAATGTCTTGTCCATCCTGACAGTTTTCTGAAAAAGCTATGTTTCTATGTTAGCCGTTCTTCGATTTTTCAAAAATAGCAGATCTACAAGCTTGTAGCGCGCCACTCGGTGGCGCGCTATGAGCTTGTAGATCTGCTATTTTTCAATAGCTAAAGCATAACATAATGCTAACAACAAAAGGGGTTCCCGCCCAAAATGGGTTAAGCCTTTCGGTTGACAATTTCATCTTCATGTTCAGGTCTTAGGCCGGTGTGGAATACGATGTTTTTGTTCAACGTTAGAATTCCCTCGTCGTCGCCTGCTTGTCTTCAGGGTTTGTGATCCGACGACAACAACAAGACCGAATGACTCAGACCAACAATTTCTTCATGGCCGAAGCCAAGCGGAACATTGCTTGTCTGGGCCTGTGTCCAAGTCTTCCATTAGGCCTTTGGCCCAGGTGAACGGTAATTAAACAAGGCTGCTGCTGAGTCGGCACTCCTGGAATCACCAATGCCTCCACATTCGCATTATTATTGTGTTTATGTTTTCGCTCGCTGTTTCTCTTCCCCCCTCTCTTATCCGCTTACAGTCGTATCTATCCATCCATCCGTTTATGTTTGACTGTATATCATGTTGGCGGAGTGAAGAATTTAAAGTGGATTCATGAGGGTCAAAGTATGGGGGAGAAAATAAACTAGACGGCGGTGACGTGATGCTGGGAAGACGGTTCCTGACTGGGAGCAGCAACAAGGTCAGATGTCTAATAGGAGAACTTGCTGCAAATATATTATACTTAAAGGCAGGAATATAAAATTATATTGCATATATAGAGCGGGTTAGGTTTCAGGGTTGGGGTAAGAGTTTTCCCTATTTTATAATTAATTATGAGGCAATAAGACACCCAAAAAAAGTGTTGATGCGCTCTTTTCAATGCAGTCCTAAATGTGTGTGTGTGTGTGTGTGTGTGTGTGTGTGTGTGTGTGTGTGTGTGTGTGTGTGTGTGTGTGTGTGTGTGTGTGTGTGTGTGTGTGTGTGTGTGTGTGTGTGTGTGTGTGTGTGTGTGTGTGTGTGTGTGTGTGTGTGTGTGTGTGTGTGTGTGTGTGTGTGTGTGTGTGTGTGTGTGTGGGGCACGCGGTGGGAGTGTTGGCGGCCTCGCCGTTCCCATCACCCCACGTTTTCCCATCCTCTCCACATCCCTCGTTCCACTTATCTTGTTCTGCCTCCACCCTGAGCCCCATGACTATTGGTTTGTGGGAAGATTCACAGTGGGGGGGGGGGGGGGGGGGGGGGCAGCAGAGAGGGAAAGTGTGTGTGTGTGAGAGAGATGCTGAGGCTGCAGCCACAGAAGATTATAGTGTAGGCCCACTGATCAGTCTCTCCACCATTTTGTCTCCTGCACACATGAGGATGAGCCTCTCTCTCTCTCTCTCCTTCTGCGCACGCACGTGCACAGTGAAGGAAATAATGGAGACGTGCTACTGCGATTCATACATGTACACATAGACAAGCGCACCTACCTCGCTGTGTAAGCAACGCGGTGTGGCATTGGGGTGGAGTGTGGGGGCCTTTGGGGAGACAATATTTATATCAAGATATGAGAGCGAGTGTGGGCGGTAACCCCTTTTGGTGTTTCAAGCATTCTGTTATACTTTAGCTATTTTTGAAAAATCGTAAAAAGGCTGCACAAATCTCTTTCAGAGGGAACGTTTTTTGTATTTCGACGTAAGCAACGTAAGTGTGGCATTGGGGTGTGGGGGCCTTTGGGGAGACAATATTTATATCAAGATATGAGAGCGAGTGTGTGTGTGTGTGCATGTGTGTGTGTGTGTGTGTGCCTGTGTGGGGGGTGGGGGGGGGGGTTTGCATGGCATGCACTTCTGTCTTAGTGATCCCAAGTAGAGGGATAACACAGGGAGCATGTGACACAGATTCAATAGGAGCGGTGTCAGCATTCTCTCTCATTGAGACCCCGTCCTATTGATTAGTCCCGCTTAGAGCCTTGATTGAAATTATGAGGAAGACCGCTTGGGCAAAATGCTCAATGGTTTCTGCTCCCATCAATAACTAACGCTACACAGACCTTTCAGGGAAATGGTGCTCACGTGTGGACTGATAATTCTGCACGCTGGTCTGCATCAGTGTTGACTAAGACTAAGACGAAAAATGTTCGTCGACTACCTTTTTCCACTGACGAAAACGAAATGGAAACTAAATTAAAACTGAGCTATGATGATTAAAACTAAGACTAAATATATTGACAATTTCGTCAACAAATAAAAACTAGACTGAAATGTTAGGAAGGGACTAGTGGACAAGAGATCCAGTATCATTTTACACTTGGTTGCATGCTGAAAATAGCTGATCTACAAGCTCACGACGCATTGTGAGCTTGTAGATCGGCTATTTTCAGCAAATGTAAAAACAGCCATCACGACGGCATCAAGGCCAGCCCAAATTAATTTTAGTCTACTAAATCAACTGCAGGTTTAGTCGACTAAAACTAGACTAACACTAAAACATTCCAGGTGACTAAAATGTGACTAAAACTAAATAAACTATTCAAGAGACTATGACTGAAACACAGAATTTGCTGCCAAAAACAACACTGATCTGCATTGACCGTAACATGTCCATTAGGGCGGAGGCGCTAATCTATAATTTCATCGCGTCTTCCCATTCAGCGAAGAGAAAGGGGGAGAGTCCGAGGCAGACATGATGGAGACATTTGAGGAAGAGGGAGGACGAGCAAGATGTAGCGTGCGCGTGTGAATGAGTAACACAAAACAGAGGGAGATAACATTCAGCACCGGTAATACAAAGAATCAATCAGGCGATATGTGGTTAAATCCTCACCACACGCACTTCTCAGTATGCAATTTTATATTGTTGTCGTCTTACTTTCTTATACTGTATGATTTTTTTATATTAACACTATCCATGCCAGTACGCTACAATAGAAACGCAGACCAGTGGCCAGCGTTTCTATTGTAAAAAGATTATTATAGTGCTTAAAACATAACCTGTCGTTCCTTGGCTTGGATTGGGTTAATAAATTCTACATTATGTAAACAGGGAGGTTCTCTATAAGCCTGCAGTGCCTATAGGGTTTCCTACTTCACTGGAACTACCGGTCATCTTTCCTAGGAAAGAACTATTGTACTATATGCTTAACACTGTACACAGTGTGTATATTCTGTTGTGCAAATCAAATAAATCACATGCACGCGCACACACTGACTGTACACTTAACGGTGCTATTGTTAGCCCGACCCAGGGCCCAGTCAAATGTGTTGCACTAGCTAATGTAATTTGACGGACGACGTGTCAGGACATCATGGTGTCTCTCACAGCTGTGATGTGATGCGGTCTCCCTCGCCCTGCCCACATCGAAGCTATACAGCACCCACATGGTACTGTACCTACGCCTCCAAACACTGCTGGAAGATCCACCACTTGTCTTAAACCATGTACTGTATGGTTGAGCGGAGTCTTTTGCGACACGTTGTAAGCAGCTTGTCGATCTGCTATTTTCCTGCGAAAGCTTTCCCTACAATACAGGTTTTTAGTGGTTAACTCTCGGTGGTGCCCGGCGGAGTTAAAAATCACTCGGTCCACTTCTTTATTTTTTATTTTTATTTTGTATAATCTTTTTATTCATAGTACAAACATAAACATTCAACTTACAATGCACCCTTTCCCCCCCTTTTTTTGCTGCCAGACAGAGAAAACCTATGTGAGCTTAAATTATAAAAGAAAAATAAATAACATAACATATTCAAACAATATAGAATCTATAATTGATGTAGTAGATGAAAAATAAAGAAAAGATTAATAATATAATAGTAATTATACATAAAAAAGAAATGAAGAAACAAGAGAAAGGAGGGGGGAGCGGAAGAAGGAATGCACTCAACGCATCACAGTTCAACTGCTACAAGTTCAAATTTACGACCAAACTACACCGGTACACAGTAGATATAGTTGCAAAGTAATCCATGTGAGGTTGCCATACATTCCAAAAGTCCTGTTTTAATATTTGATGGCATATTCAAATATGTAATATTTGTTAACAGACCTAAAAGCCTGCACATTAAGCTGGAAAAAGTACGTAGTAGAAGGTGTCTTGTTCGTAAGTGCAAGTAGCACAACACAAAACTCAAGTCTTGTATTCAAACTACAAAAGTCTAAACATCTAAACATAAATTAAATTATACAGTGTTATATGCGGAAAATCACAGAATCGTGGCCCATGAAACATGACAAAGTCGAATTGTGAGCACCCCGGGTGATTCTCGCCCCTTAATTATCACCGGTATGATTTTGCTCTAAGTGAAAAAGGCTTGTGTGACTTTCATATACCCACAATAAAGTGTACGTCTCCTCGTCTCTGTCACAAGCTGCATCCTCCAGATGCCATTCTGTTCCTCGCAGCATCACAAACGACACGCTGAGACACACCGCTTGCTTGAGAGGTGCAATCCATCACTGCGAAAGAAGGGGATGAACATGTCAAACAAACAGCGTGTGCTCCTGCACTTGTCTGTCTATGGCTGGCATATGTGTTTCGGTGTGTATGTCGCTGTGTTTTTTTGTTGTTGCCGTTTTCCTTTTGTTTTCCTTTTTGTTGGTGGGCGTGCTGAGATGCCCCTAACCCATTTTGGCCTGACCTCAAAATTAAAAAAAAAATCTTCTAAATCCTCCAGTTTTCTGAAATAAATATTTTCACGATTTTTCAAAAATAGCAGACCTACAAGTTCATAGCGCGCCACTCGGTGGCGCGCTATGAGCTTGTAGATCTGCTATTTTTCAATAGCTAAATTATAACGATGTTTAAAACACCAAAAGGGGTTCCCGCCCAGAATGGGCTAATTGTCTCATTTTGTATTTGTGTGACTCGGCTGACAATGTGGCTCATTCGGACGGTATCGGACCCCGGATAGATCCACCCAGCTAAATAGGGATTTGTCATTAAACACTCGTGCTTGCTCAGGTGCGTGCGCTCGCACGCACGCAATTCTTCATTGACACCCAGGGGTCTCTCCTTGGCTCCCTCCTTTTTATTTCCGTTAGGCTGGAGATTCCAGTATGTCTGTAGAATAGCTTATCTCCTGCATAGCTGGACCGATCGCCGTGGAATTTTGGAAAGTAGGCCAAGGAGGAATAGGCACCCCAAGGTTATCTTCAAAATACACTTTTTGCAACTACTCCTACATATTTTGTCCACAACTCACACAAATACATACTGCAGTACACATTGTCTCTGTTTTCTCTGTGATGAAGATCTATCTGTGTTTTCAGATGCCATTCGATTCCTATTGGTTATGATTGCCATCCAAAGTTTGCGGGAGGGGCCCGCTTTGCATTAAATGACACAGATCATGAACTCGGCAGCATCCAATTTCACGTGAAACATTGCACGCCTCAGTTGGCAAAGGAATAATCGCCTCCCCAATCTGTTTCAAATGGACCTCGCGGTTGTGCTGCGACGTTACACTTCACATTTCTGAACAGTAGGTCCTACAATACATGTGGCCAAATTTGACTGAGGGACATGTTTCTTCATGTCCTATGCAGGGAATCGTTGTTTCAAATTGACATTGGTTGTTCAGTTTGACCCACCAGTTTTGGAGATATGGCTTGTAGAGTAATGTCTTGCAGAAAACAGTGAGTTGAGAAAACAGGCTTGAAAGGTTCACTTCCGTGGATTTCAGCTCTGATATTTATTTCAGACATGCTCTAGTATGTGAAGAGTCTGCCTGTGCTATTAACTCATTTTGGATAAAATATAAATAAATTCAGTTTCTCTCCTCATCATGATGATGATCATGATGCAACTTCCCATATAGGCCTTGCCCATTTGTGGACAAGACACTTTGCAACCATTCCTAGTTTCTTAGATTTTGTCCAAAACTCACAACTCTGTACATATCATATCAGTCAGATTTTTTTTTTTTTTTTTTTTTTTTACTATTCTAGTTTATCTCTATACCAAAACTATTTACTGAAAAATAGCTATGATCTACAAGCTCACAATAGGTAGCAACTTGCGACATGATTTGTTGTGAGCCTGTAGATCTGCTGTTTTCGCAAATTGACAATATTACTATTTTATAACTTTTCCAGAATAGAGATGCTAGTAAGATTAACAGTCAGAGCCAGATGGCTCTGGTTGGTAGTATACTATATACAGTATGTACGTGGCACCTGCACGTCGCCACATTTAAAACAGATCCGTTCCTCTGACATGCAGATGCTTAAGCATGCTTCACTTGTTGAGGTGTATGACAGCGCTCGCGGCAAATTGCGGTGAACGCAGAACAGGAGCGATGGTAAATGTAGCGGACGAAGGGAGAGGGAGGGAGAGGAGCCGGGTGGTTTATTGGTGAGACGGAATGATCCGTGATGAAATGAGGGAGTCATGCTTGTGTTTCCATTCTGTGTGAGTGAGGCAGACCGCACTAGAGCGGACCATTAGAGCGAGGGCCGTCTGAGGAGAGAGCGCCTTATGTGCTCCACTGATGTAGAGGTTAACCTGGGAAACTTCACATATTCTGCCTCTCTCTCTCTCTCTCTCTCTCTGCCTGGCTACCTCTCTCTCTTCCCCTCGCTCTTTCTTGCTCTCTCTCTCTAGCTCTGCTTTAACCCATTTTGACCTGAGATCTTCTGAAAGAATATATATTCAAAGATTTGTGCCGCATTTTCACGATTTTTCAAAAATAGCAGACCTAGCAGACCGTAGCGTGCCACTCGGTGGCACGCTATGAGCTTGTAGATCTGCTATTTTTCAATAGCTAAAGCATAACATAATGCTAACACTAAAAGGGGTTCCCGCCCATAATGGGATAATCCATTAAGACCTTCTACAGTTGGTCGGGAGTGGCTCCAATGCCTTCTAAATCGGTGGTTCTCAAACTTTTTCATGCATTGATTTGGCTGCTGACCCCCATTTGAAAATGTTTTATCCCGGGGACCGCACCAAAAGAGAAGGTTTGTGTTAAAACGATGTTGAAGCTTTTTCGAAGTGACGAGCTGTGAGCTTGTAGATCAGCTGTTTGGAATAAAATCTGAAATGAGACTGATGCTTTCCTGGTTTTATCGGGTTAACCTACAGGGAAACTTCACATTCTCTCTCTCTCTCTCTCTCTCTCTCTCTCTCTCTCTCTCTCTCTCTCTCTCTCTCATATCTGTTCTCAACTCCTTAATTCCTGTACTTTGCTCACTCATTTTCCACCTGTCAGCGCAGTCAATTTCACTGTCACTGACAAAGCGGTCGTAGACAGCCCCATAGCACTTATTACATTTGTGTGTTTGTGTCTCTCCTCTTTCCCTCTGCCTGTCTTGTCTTGTTCATGACCTGGACGGTTTGACCCCCTCACAACATTCATTTGTGTATTTGTTGGTGGCGACGAAGAGCCGAGAGGCTTGATACGCCACGTCCAATGGTGTACTGTAAAGGAACAGAAATACACTTTTTAAGCTTTGGAGCATGATCCTTTCTCTATGTATTTGTTGGTGCCTCAGCCGCATTGCAAAGCACTAGTGGACACTGGGCTGGGTGATGCGACTTCAAATTATTTGAAACCTTTGCCTTGATTGTGATTAGGGGAGGCCCCTAATCATAACCGAGGCAAAAGATTACACCGTTTTTGGTCAAAGACCTTTGAATGGTATTCTAGAGTGTACAAAACATATATAATTGACACTCAAATGGCTTTATTTGGATGTTCAGAGAATACCTTAAGATATACAGATGAAGAACAAAAAGGCTTTGATGCTTGGAATGGTTGCAGCGAATAAAATAATTCTGCTGGACTGGAAATCACCCTCTCCTCCTTGCTTCAAGAAATGGCTTAATGAGATGACTGTATATCATACAGATGGAGAGAATCCGATCTCACAAGACATTCACAAAACTATGGACTCCCTTCACAGACCACCTAAAATGCTACAGGTGAGTGCCACCGATATTGTCCCTTATCATTTGACCCATTTAGGCCTGACCTCAATTTTTTTTTAAATCCTTCTAAATCCTCCAGTTTTCTGAAATAAATATTTTCACGATTTTTCAAAAATAGCAGACCTACAAGCTCATGAGCTTGTAGATCTGCTATTTTTCAATAGCTAAATTATAACAATGTTTAAAACACAAAGGGGTCCTTTTGCGCAGATCACGCAAACCTCAGCAAAAAGAAAAGGACAATATCGATGGCCTCCAACTGTAGGTGAAAACAAAGGTCAACTGAATATGAGTACAGTATAACGGTGTTGATTTCGTCGACTAATACTATGACGAAAAATGTCCGTCGACTACCTTTTTTCATTGACAAACTAAATGGAAACTAAGCTATGATGACTTAAGACTGAACTGACTATATTTCGTCAACAAATAAAAACTAGACAAATGTTAGGAAGGGACTTGTGGACAAGAGATCCAGTAGTCATTTTACACGTGGTTGCATGCTGAAAATGGCTGATCTACAAGCTCACCTATTTTCAGCAAACTTGTGTAAAATCAGGCATCAAGGCCCACCAAAATACATTTTAGTTGACTAAATCAACTAGATTCAGTCGACTAAAATCTTATATTTAGTCGACTAAAAGGTTTGAATGCTTAGTGAGCCCGCCTAGGACTCACTAAGGCAACCGGATCAATGTTAAAACCTGCCGTGGGGCTCAAACGGTATATACACGTTGTAACGTTGGGGTCCACCTAGCCAATAACGTCCCCTAGCTGGGGGGTACGTATATATACAGACATGGGAGAGACATAATTAATTGACCAGACACTACTGCTCCCAGTCCTCCACCCACACACCTGTTCCAGGAGAGGTTACTTATTGTTGCCAGTCCTCCACCCACACACACCTCCTACGGCAACACCACCCACCTGCCCGTACCAGGAGAGGTTACTTATTGTTGCCGGAGTTGTTGTTTTTGTCATATCGGTGAACAAACTAAAGTCAGGTTTGTTTTGTTCTTTAATTAAATTTACAATCTAGCCTCGGTCTACCGGAGCACATCTGCGTGTGCGTGCGTGCGTGTGCATGCGTGTGTGTTTGTGTTTGTGCGTATTCCCCCGTTCCATCTGTGTGACTCATCTCCAAACGAAGGAAAATGAGATTTATACAATAAAATGTACTGCGGGCGTGACTGAATTGCAATGTTTTTATTCTTATTTTCAAGCAAGCTCAGAATAGCTGATGAGACATATTGTGGAATTTGTGGCACAGGCATGCGTTTCCAATACTTTATTCTTTATATAACTCCTCTACATCTCTGATATAATACAGTACAATCATTTGACAACTTTAGTTTCTAGTTACTTTGTAGATTTAGTATTTTATTATTATTTTATTATTATTATTATTATTATTATTATTATTATTACACAGTATAGTATAGTCACAGTATAGTGGAGTAGAAGTAAAAGTATTGGAGAAAGTACCTCAAAATGTTACTTAAGTACAGTACTTAAAGGACCACTTCACCACTTTTCAACTTCTCTTCCTATAATTGGTCCTAATGTTCATGATAAAATACCACCATTTTTTCCTACTCAGTCTGTGTCTCATAGGAGGGCTGTGGGCAGTTCAGAAACCCGTCCACCAGTGACATCATCGATGGTGAATCCAAGCTAATAGAAACGGCAGGCTTTCTTTTCCTGAAAAGTTGCAATGCAAAAGTTGAAGCCATCGTTCTCACGATAATAAAAATCTAAATATATTTTAAAACATAAAACTCCCCAAAGCCCTTCTATGAGACACAGACTGAGTAGGAAAAAATGGTGGTGTTTTATCATGAACATTAGTGAGGACCAATTATATGAAGAGATGTTGAAAAGTGGTGAAGTGGTCCTTTAAGTAACCACTGTGTGTAGGTCACTTGATAGCATGATGTAAACATTGTGTGACATCCCGATAATGTCAACATGCATTGCCTCCATGCGTGTCATTGCTTAACATACAGTCATGCAGAATTGGTGGCACGATGTGGCTGAATGGTGCAATGTCTTCATGTCCAGTAGTGGCGTAGCACTGTAATTACTGTGTTTACACGCCATCCGTGGTCAAACGACGGTGCTTTACTCTCGAGGGCAAATACGGTCATTTGGAAAAGCTGCATAATGAAAACAATGTGTTTGTGTGCATGGACATTTGAGGACCATTTTCAGTAACCAGAAATGGTTGTTAATGTTTTTTTTTTCCTTTTAGTTACATTTACAATTAGGAACAGATGGCGTTTGTTTACCCCTAAACTTTAGAGCAAAAGTTTAGGGGTTATTGTTGGAGTTATGCCTCATTTATACTTGGTATACTTGGTGTTGTGCTCCAAATAATAGCAGATTTAAGAGCTCGCAACCCATCGCAGCACGTTGCGAGCTTATAGATTGGCTATTTTTTTCGGCACAAAAGATATAGCGTTCATAAAATTGTAGTACTAAAACACTGTGTGTGTGTGTGTGTGTGTGTGTGTGTGTGTGTGTGTGTGTGTGTGTGTGTGTGTGTGTGTGTGTGTGTGTGTGTGTGTGTGTGTGTGTGTGTGTGTGTGTGTGTGTGTGTGTGTGTGTGTGTGTGTGTGTGTGTGTGTGTGTGTGTGTGTGTGTGATGACGTAACGTCGAACTAACCGTTATGTCATTCCCCCTTCTTTATAAGGCTTCTCTCAGCCATAAGAACCTTGTCGGAAAATAAAGTTGACAAAGTTACCTTAAATCCTAATCTAACCTTCTTAACTTCTCGACTTGGTTCAAAACCTTAATCCAGTCAAGACAAACCAAACCGTTGGTATTTCATCCTTCCCTCTGCGTTTGTGCCCTTGTCAGACTCCCCTGTCTCGATCTAAGAGGAATCTAAACCTAAATCCTAACGGTGTGTGTGTCCACGGCTCCACATGCGCGCGCTCACACTTTCTTTGATACCAACTCCATGCCATCATCAATGACTGACATTGGCAACTGTCCCCGTCCCTGCGTGCCACGTCACTTTCCCTCCTGTCACTGAATGCATTCCTACTGCTCCCGCGGTGTCTCTGCTGCTCCTCTCTAACTTTCCACGAAACCACGCTGTGTCTCAAGCAGCGCGGCTGCAAATAGACACCTGTAACCATCAACAACGGAGCGGCTCCAAAGTACATCGCAACACATCTTAGCTATACTAACCAAACCAGAGAAGTTTGGAGTTCTCAAAAACAAACTGCATCAGATGAAGAGAAGCAGGCGGAGAGACAATGACGGTCGCATCGGAGCTGTATTTATTCAAATTCAAAGTTTAGATAACAGAATGGCAAAATAGCAGAGCTACCCGCGGCCATGGTTGGCCCACGGGAGCACAGCAAACTGACCTCCTCAGTGGCCAGTCCGCTAAAAGACAGCGTTCGTACATTTTCACTAGGCTTTTAAGCCTATTGCGTGGGGTTGCTTCAGAGTTGATTTTACATATAGATTGAAAAACATTTGGTTATCCGAAGCATCTCAGAGGCTCCTTAAGACAATAGGAAGTTAATGTTGTCCCAACAGTTCACCATGGCTCAACGGGACTTTGAACAATGGGGTGCCTGCATGAGAATCTCTGAGGTGATACGCTTCCCAGGCCAGACATGTCTTCTCACAAAGTCTCCTATACTAGCAGTTGAATAAACCTCAGAAATGCGGTTGAACATTATTATTTTATTATTGACATAGCCTAATTATATTGCAAAGATATGTATATATGGACTATCCACGGGACGACTGTACACACACACTTACTGATGACTGTACGATTTAAATATATATATGCTGAGCAAAAGGCTAGGTTAACTACTGTAGCGTGCGGTAGATTGGCAGAGCAGTGTGAGATGTGATGGGTGCTAGGAGAACGTGAACTGCCAGATGGTGAGCACAGAAGCGTGATCATTTGGCATTTGTTCACCAAAGTGCTCTGGGGGGAAGGGGAGGGGATGGGGGAGGTGGCGGAGAGGTGAGGGAGGGCCCAGAAACACAACATCATCACGGTTCTACTTACTTATTTTCTCGCTCTTTCTCTCTCAGTGATGGAAAGTGACTAAGTATAATTATTTACTCAAGTACAATTGTGAGGTACTTTTACTTTTCTATACTTTGTAATGCCACAATGTCTTTTCAGGACATGTGCCTTTATCAAGGGGCAAAAATACCGGTCTTGAACCGGAAGCTAGCGAATGCTTTTGGATCACCCGAGCGTTTTTTTTTTAAACGTTTTGAAATGTTTGGAAAACCCTTTGTACTATTAACTCTTAGCCTGCCGCCATTAATTAATCCCTCGATTGCGTATTGCCATGGTTTAATCACGCGTGACACTTACTTTGAAGAGCCAAATATCCGTATCGCATTTTACTATGAAACCATTCCGTGTGTGTTGACGAAGCTGTGTGCTCGTTCTCTCGGTCGGTGGTGGAAAAAGTGGACCGCGAGTATCACAGCGCCTGCTACAGGCCGTTGAAAACGCTTGTCTGGGACAAAGCGTCCTCTGCAATGTCGCTTCTGTGAGATAAAGCCGTCTGAAACCAGAGCCGGCAATGTAAGTGGATGCGCGCGCATTTTCAAAATGGCCGCGCCCATTGTGTCAGAAGCATAACAAAGCTAACTGACGGTAGATTTCGATACGATCGTATTAAAACATGCATTAATGAATACATCGCTGTTAAAACGGCTTTTCCGTTTGTGGCAGGCTACAAGATTCTACGTTTTAAAATTCCTATGTTCCTGGCGGGTAAACGATTAAGTTTGACTCTTTAATTATATTTTGATGCCAATCCCTTTTTGCACTTTTACTCAATGAAAGTAATTTTCTCTCTCTCTCTCTCTCTCTCTCTCTCTCTCTCTCTCTCTCTCATTGTTTTTCAAAGGTTCTCTCATTGCTGCCCCCCCCCCCCCCTGCTCTCTAGTCATCCAGTGGACATCATCTACAGGCATGTGTTGTGATTTCAGATTGCATTGACACTAGGCGCCCCTGTGTTGTCACATCACATTATGACCACGTCCGTCTGGCCGGCCCGATGGGAGATAAACGGGGTCACAGAATCGCATATGGCATGTAAGCAGTAAGTGTGTGTGTGTGTGTGTGTGTGCACGCTTGTCCTGGTCATGACGTTAAACTGCTCCGTTGTAACTACCATCACATTTGCGACTTCTGCGGACTGTCACATTGCGTTAGACCATTAGAATCCACCAAGAGCCGACGCTACCTGACGGCCCCTCCTGTGATTGATTGAATGCTTTATTAGGCAGAAATGTAAACGATACAGAGTACAGTCAAACGCTTAGTCTAAAAGGTACTAAGTCTAAAAGGACAGAAAAAAAGTCCCTGCTGTCTTGTTTCCATGTCTTGTTTCCATTCAGTCCTAGGTATTCAATTCACAATTATGACATGAAAAATAACTTAACGCAATTCAAATCGTCACAAAACAAACGTACGGGTTGGGGGAAAAAGGCAATGGGGTTATAAAGATATGTGGGGGGTGGTCAGTGGTCACTTGACTAAGGGAGGAGCGATCATTTCCTCTCCCTTCATACAAAACATCCATGTTTTTGGAGCTCAATAACAAAATCCATTAAAAGGATCCCTGGCTAATGAGACAAATACGTATGTCTTGACTTAAAACATTATACTTGCCCTCTATTACTAAACACCTTCAATATTTTATTTCTTTCATAAATGGAGAATCTTTCACTCAATAGGGACTGCTTCCTGTCGCAAGTTGATGATGTCATACTGTATGTTCATGTGTGGTCCAGCCCTATGGAATTATGGAATGCACGTGCTAATAAAACATATTTTAAACATTGCTTTGATGCTCATATTAACTTTAGGAAGTATTATGTTGTTTTTTATTATTATTCTATAATTCCATAGGGCTAGACCACACATGGGCATATGACATCATCAACTTGCGATGGGAGCAGTCCCTATTGACTGAAATATTCTTTATTTATGAAAGTATAATATTTTAAGGCACATTTGTCTTATTAGCCAGGGATCCTTTTAACAATATATATTAATGGCATTTAGAAGATTTGTGTGTAATATTTGGTTTTAGATATTTGCTTAGATATTGCTGAAATATCAACAACTGGAGCAGACCACCTCAGAGCTATAGGCTTCCCCCCCTGTTTTTTATAGCCTGGGGCACGCATGTGCAGAAGTTGGTTGTGAGGAGATTTCAAATGACCGGCCTCTCCAAAGGGAGGGCCAAGCATTTAAGGAGGTAGCCTACTTTTTTTTTTATTATTGATGTTTTTGCTACGATAGCTGAAACAAATCTGTCTCTATTCTAAATTTGTGTGATTACCCAATTTACAATTTTTCCTTTGCAGATGTATTCCTTGTGCTTCATGTGATTCAAAAAGCAGCAGGGAGTGAAGGGATTAAGAATTAAGGCTATGACTTTATTAAGCAAAGTACTGGCCAAATTGACATTTGGAACCAAGTGAACTGTAAGTGAATTGACCCCAGCCCTGGCATATGCAGTATGTACTGCATAATTGCATATCTGGCCATCTATCTACAGTGGGACAATATGCAGACGTCTTGTAGTGTACTAGTTCCCTCAAGCTGCTTGAAACCCCCCACACAGTCTCAGTCTCTCTCTCTCTCTCTCTCTCTCTCCCCCCCCCCCCACCCCGGAGAAGCGGAAGAAAGAGTGGAAAAAGAGCAGTGACAAAGTGAATCTTTTCTTCTTACAGTAAAAGTAGAGCAGAAGTGTATGCGTCTCTTGCTCTGGGCTCTGCTCACATCCTCTCATCCAATTATCATTAATGTATGCCTTATGGTTAATCGGCTACAAAGCCCTACAAGCCCCCCCCCCCCACACACACACCCACACACACACACACACACACACACACACACACACACACACACACACACACACACACAAACTCGGCTTCAGCTTCACTCAACATTATTTCTTTCACTCTTGTTTTTTTTCCCCCTTTCCCTTTTCCTTTCCTTCCCGTGTCCACGGCCACAAAGAACAGATGTAAGACGGGCGTCCAGAGAGGCGGTTCACCTGGGGCTGTAATTAGTGCCGTGAAACAAACGCCGACAAATAAAGTTTACCAGGAGAGGAACTTGACAACAGCCGTGAGAGAGCCGTTTCTGTTAGTTGCATAACTTGACTCGGTGGTGCAATTAAAACAACGCCGGCTAATACCCAAGTCGCAGCTGAAAAAAATAAAAAATAAAAAACATTCGCCGCACAAGCATTTTGCAGAGCCGCGGCGACAATGGCAGGATGCGTCTTTTGAGAAGTGATTATGAATCGACTCGTGGGAGAAACCAAAAAATGAAACGGCAACGGAGGAGCGTGGCAGCACACCCTCTTGTTGTGTAATTCTCTTCCAAAGACACTGAAGACACTCGCAAGTAATTCCACTTGATGGGAACAAGGGGCCCCTTTTGGAGGCTATTGGGAAAGGAACCAAAGTCCCATTCAGAGGACTTAATCCCCGTTAATGGGTTTGTTTAAATTAAATAAAAAAGGAAAATATGCGCTGAATGAATTATGGAAAACGATTAATGGATGCTCCAGCAAGTAATAATTTTCCGGATAAATATGCACATACATATTCATTTGCTCCCCTCTTCTTTCTTCCTTTTTTCTTTCCTAACATAAAATCTGCCTAATTTCCAGCAAATAGCCTGCTAAAGATTCCATTGAGCCATGGTGCATAGTGAATGCACCATCCATAGTCAATGCAGTTCAATCTCTGGGAGGTTTTGTCTGAAATGTGATGAAAACATAATAAAACATAATGAGCAGTGGTGGAAAGTAACTAAGTACATTTACTTAAGTATACTGTACTTTGTACAATCTTGAGACCTTTGTACTCTACTTGAGCATTTCCAATTTCCAATACTTTCCAATGACTTCTACTCCTCTACATCTCGGATCCAAATATTGTACTCCACCACATTTATTTGTAAACTTTAGTTACAGTACTAGTTACTTACTAGTTACTTACTACTACTGCTTACTACTAGATCTACAAGCTCATAGCGCGCCACTCGGTGGCGCGCTATGAGCTTGTAGATCTGCTATTTTTCAATAGCTAAAGCATAACATAATGCTCCACCAAACACCAAAAGGGGTTCCCGCCCAAAATGGGTTAACCAAATGTTGACCATTTGAAAATAGCTGATCTACAAGCTCACAATGTGTCTGACTTTTACTTGTAATTTTTTATATTGGAGTATCGATGTGTTTACTTAAAGTAAAGTATCCACCAGTGATAATAAGAAAACATAATAAATAAATAAATGGTGTGTGCTGCAGCTGACAGCTGAAACTCACTATTCAGGGAGTCGGTACACGGCAGTATGGACGTGTGAAGTGTCCTCACTGCAGGCTCCTTGTCACGGAGAAGGCCCCCCTGATGTCTGAGCTGACCAGAGCCAGAGGACACTGTATGGTAGGGGGTGACAGGTGCGAGGATGGCCGGGGCAGCATGTGCCAAAAGCAGGTGACATATGCAGCTCTGGGAGGTATAGACCCTCAGGCTCCCAGACAGGATGGAGATAGAAAAGAGGTGAGAGGCGTGTGGGTGTGGGTGTGTGCGTGCGTGCGTGCGTGCGTGCGTGTGTGCGTGCGTGCGTGCGTGCGTGCATGCGTGTGTGTGTGTGTGTGGCCAAAAGCGTCCCCACAGGGCAGAGAGAGATGGAGGTGGAGAGAGAGAGAGAGAGAATTAGAAGTGAAAACCCGTAGGATGTTTAGGGCAGTACACCCTTTGCACTGGTGCCAATTTGAGCAGAAGCCAGAAGGGACAGACCTGAAGCATGTTGTTCCCCGTCAATTTGAATATTAAATGCCTGCTCTCTCTATCCACAGTTCCTTGTCAGCGCTGAACAAGAGAGGGTGTAGACGATTGGTGTTGACGTGCCATTGCCCTGGTATTTATCTCATCAAATTTGGCATTTAACTTTGTAGATGTTCAGCTAAGGGATTTGATGTAAATGGCAAAGGGGGGTGGGGGGGTCCCTGCTGTGGACTCCAGTCAACAAAGTATTGCATAGTGTTTAAGCAGTTAATGAATAAGAACTTTTAACATTATAAAAAACCTGCATGATGACAAGTTGCTGGCATTTAAAAATTGAAATGTGTTTTATACAATTATTATAGCCTACAGTAAAACAGGTCGTTTCGAGGAAGCAATCTGGTTGGTTGAAACAGCCATCTACCCGTGCATCAAACACGCATGATGGCACACCTAATCAAAACATAAAAATCAGCTGTGCTGTTGAGACAGTCTCGCAGAGCAGAGCTGGCTGAGTGGCTAGGCTAGCAGGGGATATTTGCGATTGTAGTGGCTAAGTCTGGCATTAAAAAATTATGAATTTCTATCGAATATCTTGGTTACAATAACATTGAGATGTCTTTTTAAGGGTAACTGTTGTATAATCACAGTATTAGACTTAAGGGTGTGCTTTATCATGATTATTGGCACTTGCAGTGACGCTTGCAAAACTCTGCTAAAGGCTCGTTCCTGACGGCATCACTGGCGTACCAATAATCACAAGAAAAACCACACCCTGTAATTTTGCTTAATTATTATGTTTTTTTCATTTTAGGGAAATCTTAGCTATTCCCTCTCTCATCCCTTTTGATCAAAGCATTCCCATTCTCCAGCTGTAGAGTACTCAACAATACCGTTACCTGCAAGATTAAGAAGATGAAATAGAACGTTTTCAAATTCAGTTTCAAATAAAATTAGCTGTTGTTCAAAACCCTTTGATGAAATGCTCCCGTGTGCCATTTGGCACCTGATAATAATATCAGACGCCACACAATTAAATTAAATTGCAGAAACCAGAAATTGTTGTGGGATAATTGTTTATAGAAACAATTATGACACCCAAATGCCACATGGTATTTTCAATCTGTAATCATGCGCGCTTTGTTTGCAACCGAAGGTCACGAGTAGAGGTGGCGAGTGGTGACTCAACGGGATACTGCCTCAACACAAAGGTGTGCACGCACGCACACACTGAAGTGCACTTACTGCAGATATCGTTGCTGTCGGGAAGAGACCTCGTAACTTCATTATTGAGGATTGATTTTAAAATTATTTTACTTGTTTATAAAGCTCTCAATGGTCTCGCACCTTCCTACCTACATGACTGCCTGCCTAAATATGTCCCAAACCGCCCCCTAAGGTCTTCCACTGCGGGCCTGCTCGCTTTGCCTAAAAAAAATGGCAACTAAAAAATACAGGGAGGCAGCGTTTTGCTTCTACGGGCCGGCGGCATGGAACAAACTCCCACTGTACCTTCGACAGGCAGCCTCTGTAGACATTTTTAAAGCGCAGCTCAAGACTCACTTCTACACTCTTGCTTTTAATTGATCTTTTAATTTTTTTGTTGTTCATGTCCTCACTGTATTGCATTACTGCTCTTGTTTTTTTTTAATGTTTATGCCTTGCTTTTCTTTTCTTTTTCTCCATTGCTCTGTAAAGCACTTTGAGCTGCATTTCATGTCATGAAAGGTGCTATACAAATAAAGTATTATTATTATTAGGCAAGAGTGTTGCACAAAGGTAGTGAAGTTGAACATAATACGAGCCCATCTACTAGGCTATTTTCATAATTTTCCTAAGAAAATAATAATACAATGAAACGGTTTTGGACATACAAGGTCTACACCCGACAGTACCGATATATATAAAACGGACACACACATATGAGGACACACACGCAGCGGCCTCAGAGACATTTACAAATGGGCTTCTTGGCTTGAACATCGCTTCCGTTCATAATTATTTCTCCCTGTCAACTCATGTGGGCTCTGCACACTGCCGGTCCCCTGCTAATGCTGTAAGCGCGCCAAAGCAACTCTAGCCCATTTTGGGCGGGAACCCCTTTTGGTGTTAGCATTATGTTATGCTTTAGCTATTGAAAAATAGCAGCTCTACAAGCTCATAGCGCGCCACCGAGTGGCGCGCTACGAGCTTGTAGGTCTGCTATTTTTGAAAAATCGAAGAACCACTGACACAGAAGCATAGCTTTTTCAGAAAACTGTCATGATGTAGAAGACATTTTTTAACCCGTTTTGACCCGTTCCCAGGTCAAAATGGGCTAGAGCCCTACCTCCGTGTTCAGGCGGCCAAGGAAATCTCTCTCTCACCGCGGCTAAAAGCCAATTATTTCCCCGCAGATCGGCAGGACCGCGTGCCCCGATAATTATTGCCGTGTGACCTTTTCACACGGGGAAATTGAAATCGCACTAACAAACGAACGGATGATTTCTTCCCACGCAAGTTCTGTCATATCTGCTCATGTCTTGCGGCCAAATCATGCCAGATGCCGCAAACGGAAACACCTGTGTTGACACTGAGTGGAAATTGAGAAGGTGTGTGTGTGTGTGTGTGTGTGTGTGTGTGTGTGTGTGTGTGTGTGTGTGTGTGTGTGTGTGTGTGTGTGTGTGTGTGTGTGTGTGTGTGTGTGTGTGTGTGTGTGTGTGTGTGTGTGTGTGTGTGTGTGTGTGTGTGAGCATCAGAAATAAAGTTTTGACTGTGTGACTGCACCTATAGGCAAGTGTATATGTGGCGCGCATTTGAGCTCTTTTGTAGATAGCTGGATGTGTGCGGTTATGTGTGTGTGTACTTCATGTGAAGTGGTGAGGGAGAGACAGCATCAGAAAGTTTTGACTGGAACTACACAGGCAAGTGTCTTTTGAGGTTGGTCGAATGTGTGCAGTTGGGTGTGTGTGGGGGGGGGGGGGGGGGACTGTGGACGTGCACACTTGCAAACCCTGAGGTTTGGTGACCACCACTGTGTGTGCGCTCCACTCCATCTCCCATCGCTGTTACCAGGATGAGACTCCAGCTAGACGTGTTGCCATAGCACTCAGTCTCCAGCATGCTTTCAGACAGAGATGAAAATGGAAGAGACAGATGGAGAGAGATGTGAGGGAAGCAGTTGGATTATAGACTTGGTTTGGTTTCTGAGTCATGCAATTTGTTTCCTTATTACTCCTTCACTTGGACTAAATGAAATGGGTTTTGTGTAAAAAAGTGTTTCTTAGAGCATGACCGATAATCGGATTGGCCAATTACGCCATGCATCTGCCATTAATTAACTTTAGTTGACTTTTTTTTTACCTGATAAAGTGGTTAATTAAAATACATTTTGGTTCATGCTTTAATTTATATTTGTTCATTGCATAATTTGAAGTTTTTGGTATTTTATTATTTGTTTGATTATAATTTAGCTATTTCTTTTTTCCCCCAAATTGATTAGGAAACTATAGTAGCGTATTCTATAAAATATCGGCCAAAAAGTAATGAATTAATCGTCATTGGACCAAAAATCTTGCAGGGTCTCTTGTGCTGCTCTCAAGCGTGTCACTTGGTGACTAGAAGCTTGTACATCTGCTATTTTTAAACATTTTTAGATAAATCTTGAAAGTGTGACAACTAAGTGATTTTGAAGGCATTTTGTAGAATCCGCCTCAGGTCTCAGCCCAAACCACACCGGTGTATAATAGGGACTCCTTGGGACAAAACCGTTTTATGGTCAACCACACCAATGAAATGAGTTGCAATGAGTTGTTGTGGTTTACCTTTAAAAACCGTCCCGTCCCGCCTCGACCCTTTGGTGTGGTGTTTAAACCATTTTGGGTGGGAACCCCTTTTGGTGTTGGCATTATGTTATGCTTTAGCTATTGAAAAATAGCAGATCTACAAGCTCATAGCGCGCCACCGAGTGGCGCGCTACGAGCTTGTAGGTCTGTTATTTTTGAAAAATCGAAGAACGACTGACATAGAAAACATAGCTTTTTCAGAAAACTGTCAGGAATCTGATCTCGGGTCAAAATGGGTGAATGGATTAAAAGCTATCATTCCCATTAGTGGTGCAGTGAGTGGACCCACACGTATCCCTGCTGCCTTTGGATGGAACTCCACCGTTACATTCTCACCTTTTTAACACAAAACGGTCTTCTGATGAGACAAATATTTACACCTTCAAAGTGCTTTCCTTTTTTTTTTTTAAATACCCGAGCTGTTCTGTATAATCAGATTAGATTGCAAGCCGTTGCCAATGCAAACCTGACATACTCTTATTGTTCATTCACTTTCAAAAATGGATAAAGTTGATCAAATATTCTAGACTAGGCTATGAGCCATGAATAAATATTGTATAGTTGCCCTCTTTCTCTCATAATGACTTTTCATATTTTGTGCATACATAAATATGTATTATATTTATTCCATGCATATATTGCGTGCATCTTTCTCTCACAATATGATTTAGGGTTTAGGCTATAGTATGCAAATACTAAACACATATTGACTAAAGGCCTTACTGTTAGAAAAACTACTCTAATGAAATTCCTTCTAAAAATACAAGGACTTGCATGACCTATATTTCAAGGTCTATTCAATGAATTTCATTGTCTAGACTACACATTATGTTTAAACCAACTGGAGATATTGTAGTTAGGCCTATTAGCCAAGAAGTCCAACAAATCCATGGGTCATAAATATGTATGTTTCCGGAAAAATCTCAATACAAACCTCGGGAGAATGCCACTAATGGCTGATGAAAAGCACTTGCAACTGGTTTAGTTAAGTATGGCATATTTGTTTTGGCTCGGGTAGTGAGAGTGACAGGGCTCTTAGGTCTGTCTGAACACATTGAAACAAATTTATGCAAATCAGACTTTTTTTTAAGATTAGTTTTTTGGCTTTTCTGCCTTTTATTGATAGATACAAGTGAAGAATGACAGGAAAGAGGGAGAGAGACACGGGGAGAGAGAGATGCAGCTAAGACCGCTATGAACGGGACTCAAACACGCGACGCGCTGTCAGGCCAGAGCCTTTTATGTGGCATGCGCCTGGACCACTAGGCCAGCGGGCGCCCCTGCAAATCAGACTTTAAATCACATTCCTTAGCCTCAAACTAATGCGACTCCAATCTAGGAAATTAGATTTGGGATGGATTTAGGGAAGCCAGTCTGAACAAGGCCTTAGCAACCATCATCACTGCTCACATACATACTTATATGCATCCTTAATTTTGGCATAATAACAGGAGTTAAGCAATACAGCTTCCCTGCATAACCCACTATTCACTCGTTTTATTCTATTGTCTTTCCCTGCGTAACACGATATACCCGCTATTTGTTTTATGTTTAATTCGCCGTTCGCAGTTAAAATAAATAAAATCGGCCATTAATTTTTTCCCATAGAGATGTACAAATATATATTGATATAAATTATTTTAAGCCTAGAATCAAGCCACCCAGGATCCTGGTGAATCATGACCATAACACCTTTGATTCTGTGAAGAAAGAAAAATGAAAATCGCTAAACAAAGGGTATTTATTAAATGTAATGTATCATATAATTAATTATTCAAATTACTTTCTTCACATAATCAAGGGTTTCTAACCCTATAACCCCATTGACTGGCTGTAAATTAAACATGTCCAGTGCCCGTACCTGTCTCTAGAATTCTAAGCTGTGTACTGTATATGTTTTGACAGGATACAGTACTGTATGCCAGATGTGTGGAGGATGGAGATGACTGGAGATGCTGCTGGAGGGCTCGTCGTCCCGCTCCATCTCTTTATCCATGGCTTCCAAAGTTTGACCCTGCCCATCACTTACACAACGATGATGTCAAGTAGAAGACCGCTCAAGGTAGGAACCTTGTTTTATTTCTTTGCTGCTTGTTGTAAAGTGTGTGTGTGTGTGTGTGTGTGTGTGTGTGTGTGTGTGTGTGTGTGTGTGTGTGTGTGTGTGTGTGTGTGTGTGTGTGTGTGTGTGTGTGTGTGTGTGTGTGTGTGTGTGTGTGTGTGTGTGTGTGTGTGTGTGTGTGTGTGTGTGTGTGTGTGTGTGTGTGTGTGTGTGTGTGTGTGTGTGTGTGTGTGTGTGTGTGTGTGTGAGTCCGACCGACCGACCACAGTCTGGAAGAGGCATTCCTTACCAAGGTGCTTAAGTACCAGCGTCTTAAGGATGCTATTATACAGCTTGGCTACAAATGTAAACTACTTGTGTTCATATTTGGAAGCCTCGGTAATGTCCATAAATCAGTCGCGAGGGGCCTGCAGATTGCAGGCATGCCCAAGCCGAGAGCTAAGGCATCGGCAAAATTCTGTTCAGTGTCTGCAATAATTCGCCATATATGGAGAAGGCGATGCTTTCTGTACCCGTGATCTGTATCCTGAAGCACTTGTTGTAGAGTTTTTTCAAGTTTGCGCATCCACTATTGTTTGTGTTCAAGAATTTCTTGTAAAGTGTGTGTGTGTGTGTGTGTGTGTGTGTGTGTGTGTGTGTGTGTGTGTGTGTGTGTGTGTGTGTGTGTGTGTGTGTGTGTGTGTGTGTGTGTGTGTGTGTGTGTGTGTGTGTGTGTGTGTGTGTGTGTGTGTGTGTGTGTGTGTGTGTGTGTGTGTGTGTGTGTGTGTGTGTGTGTGTGTGTGTGTGTGTAAAATGCACCGACAAAAAAAGATTACTGAATTGTGAATTGAAAACATATATATCCTTATACAACTGAATTAACGTAACTTGCATGAATTGGCGCTTGTTGAGACTAACGATTTATCGGCGGGAATAATAATTTTCACCTATAATCACAAACTTATCGTAGCAAACTCCAGAGGCACACCTGTGTCGTGTCACAGTACAGCAGTCTTCACACCATGTGGGAAGCATTGCACTAGAGGGCAGCTCAGAGTCAACTAACAAACACATGGACTCTGTCGGTTGGAAACCTCATATGCAGATCTACGAGCTCACAACGCGCCGCTATGCGCTGCGTTTCGAGCTCGCAGATCTGCTGCTTTTGATGATTTTGTGTGATTCTGCAGTGTGTGATCATCAAGTAATGCATTAACCCATTTTGACCTGAGATTAGATTTTAAAAATGTCTTCTACATCCTGACAGTTTTCTGAAAAAGCTACGTTTCTATGTCAGTCGTTCTTCGAATTTTCAGAAATAGCAGACCTACAAGCTCGTAGCGCGCCACTCGGTGGCGCGCTATGAGCTTGTAGATCTGCTATTTTTCAATAGCTAAAGCATAACATAATGCTAACACCAAAAGGGGTTCCCGCCCAAAATGGGTTAAGTTCAAAAGTCAGAATATGGAGATACGAGGTTTCTGCCCGACGGCAACAATATAGTTGCCACTGTACAACTCACATTTTAACTTCAGACAAATCTCCTCCCAGCTGTTCGTTCTGTAATGACTGTTTGTCTTTGTATCTGTACCCGGGTGGAGTGACACCATACTGTAGGCTATGTTTAAAACTTCTCAACAACTTCTCACAAACCTCTCCTCAAAAAGTTATTTGTCATGTCTCGCTTGAACTAGTTGTAGTTCAAGCGATCATGTTGTTTATACAGTTTTACTTAGCATGAGGGCAAATTCTAATTCTTGTAAGAAAAAAGTAAAAATAAAAAAGAATGAATGAGTGAGTGACTTTATAAAGTTGTGCGGCAACAGTGCTGACATTTATCGTGGTGCGAGTGTCAAAGTAGTTTGATAATTAGATTTGATACAGTGTGGTGTCAGCAAGCGCCAGAGTCTAGCTTTTGATCAAAATACTGCTAGTGGCCAAATTATAGCATGGATTGGATGACAGAAGAGAACACAAAGCCCTCAGCATCTAACCATAATTTTGCCCTTCAACAAGACATTTACACAACCGATACAGAAGAACTGTGTGGTAGGATAATACAGGACCGATCAGAGCAATAAAGACAAATGGCAATTCTGAGCCTCTCATTTTATTTGAACCAGTGGACCAGTTTGATATAACAGCAGCACATGGTGACTACTGTATATGTTTGTGTTAAAGATATTTCACTTTCAAACCTTTTTATTTTGAACTCTTTTTGAGTGGTGCAACCACTCCCTTACGGAGCTATGTGTGTGGGTGGGTGGCTGGCTGGCTGGGTGGGTATGAGCACCGGGCCGACACCCTGGCCGTTGTCCTGTAGGTCTGGAACTTCCGGGGACCCCCACACGGAGTTGCACCACTCACTTCACACGGGTGTGATTTTTTTTTAACTAAGACTAATCAAAAAATAAGTATTTTTTGGGGTAAAGTATCCTTTAAAGCCCAGCGTTTCAAATAACTTGGCAAAGCCTAATTTGTCTTAGTCTTTTTGGCTCATTGTTTCACAACTAAAGAGGTACATTTTGCAAATCACGAAAAATATTACATTTTTGTAGTTTCTGTTGATTTTCTTTCTAGTTTTCACTTTCTCAGGACCTGCATCATGCCGGTGCCTTGCAGGTGTCACGTTGCTCCGCTGAAGTTTTCAGGTGTCTATAATTTTGACAAACATCCAGATGAAACATAATTACACATCCGTGAAAGTTTGCCCAAGGCTGAGACTCACTCGGTGTTGTGGTAAACAAGCAGAGAGTTGGAATGAGACTTGTCAAATTGGTTTAGACAGCCAGGAGATGAGTTTAAGTTGGACTGGTCTCCACTCAGGCACCCACAGCAAGTATTTTTATCCTTCTTGCCGGGAATAAACCTTGTAACCCTGAATCCCATCAGTATTTAAACTTTCTATGTTCTTTTCTTTTTGCTTGTATAGATAGATTTTTCGCCTGTTTTTTTAGTGAAGGTATTCACAAGAGCTTGTGACTATAAATGTGACCAATCTTGACACACATTAAGTCATTGGATCTTTTTTGATTTTTAGTTTTTCATGTCTTATGAAAGCAAACCATAGCTTCAAATTGACATATTTTATTTTAGTTTACTTTGACCCACCAGTTTTGTACTGGAGATATGGCTTATAGAGTAATGTCTTGCAGAAAACAGTGAGTTGAGAAAATAGGCTTAAAAGGTTCACTTCTGTGGACTCTAACATTACACCTAGCTACATGTTTAAGCATTTATTTCATATTTAAATGTCGATTTCAGCTCTGACATTTTTTTTCTCTCTAGTATGTGAAGAGTCTGCCTGTGCTATCAACTCATTTAGTGATGAAATAAAATAAAAAGTAGTTTTTCTCCTCTCCTGAACAGTTTGTCAGTTTGCCGCCATGACTTGTCTCTGTATCAAAAATAGTCACAAATAATAACTCACCTTTAGTGGAACTCAGTGGAACTTGAGTGACTAAAGTTAGTTGGAGTTCCTGTTCTTTTAGAATGCAAACCGATGACTTTTTAGGTGGAAGCAGTGCTCGGTGCTTGACTAATCACTGCCACGCAAACGCCGACGTTGTCATTTGCATGCGTTCAATTCATTTGTGCCCTCCCATAAATTGTAACATGGATACCTGCATCAGCAAAATAGTATAATCATAAAACGTGGAATGTAAAACAGATCGCCACTAAAAGTCATCATCAGCATCATAAATATGAAATCGGGCTTGAATGGTGAGAGTGGTGGGAGGGAATAGTGAAGCACGGCCCACATGGCCATAGATATTAACCCATTTTTGGCGGGAACCCCTTTTGGTGTTAGCATTATGTTATGCTTTAGCTATTGAAAAATAGCAGATCTACAAGCTCATAGCGCGCCACCGAGTGGCGCGCTACGAGCTTGTAGGTCTGCTATTTTTGAAAATTCGAAGAACGACTGACATAGAAACATAGCTTTTTCAGAAAACTGTCAGGATGTAGAAGACATTTATAGAATCTGATCTCAGGTAAAAATAGGTTAATACCATGAAAAACATTCTGCTATATCAGTGGTTTTCAACCTTTTTCATATCAAGGTCTATTATTTATCCAGCATTTAAGCCGCCATTTTATAAGATTTTGCCTCTCGGACCCAAAACTTTGAATATTTTGCTTAAAGTGTAGATTTCTTGTCAATCAATATGGCAGATTAACAACAATTTTACCCTTGATATATATATGTATATATATATATATATATATATATATATATATATATTAGAAAACGTAGGTCAGGATTTAGAAGCGTTTTTAGAACCGGTCTCGGTACTCGACTAAATGTACTTGCTTGGCTGTCCATCACTGTGAGTGACACAATGATAAGTTGACCTTCTCCAAGTTAACACAGTGCTACGGAAGACACTCAGCATGAAGGACAGGCCATTTGCAGAAAGCCATTAAATCAATACTTTTATTATACCTTTCTCTGCGTGCACTACTTATTCCCATGCCTGTGCACGGCCGCGCCATTCACCTCGGTGTTCTGCATAACTCTCTCTGCACAGCTGTCACAGAGGTTCCCAGTCTTTTCTGGAAAATCCCACCCATCAGACGTGTTGAGTGGACAGATGGGTGGGCCACGGGCCTTTTCAGAGCGTGTTCGTTTGAATGATCGATCGGTCGATTGCGTTGAGGCTTGCATGGATCAACGAAACTGACGTAGTATACCACGTTTCTGTGTATTGGTATAACAATGAAAACTAATTTTCAAATTATTTTTTTTAAGAAAAAATGTCATGACATGTTAAAATATGTCATCAATACAGTCTTAAGAGTGTTCTGTCAATTATTTTGGGGCACACTTGCACCAGTGGCCCCCGAGCCCCAAATCGCTGCTCTATAATCTATACACATTCCTAATGGCATACAGCAAGTGGCTGATACGGTAATGGGGAACGGGTCTGGCATATAAAGAACACATAGTTGTAGCCTACTGTAGGCCTACACTATTAGACGCCATGCCTTTAAACTACTAGCATACATGATAGACCAACAGAAATGTCATGCTTCCACTGATTAGTAGGCCTACAAAAATGCAATATGTAAAACGGCCGGAATTTCTAGCTTGTCTGCTGTATTGCTTATATGGTTTGATCTCACCGACATGAAACGTGCATGTATGAGGATGAGGATGTGTACTTTTTTTTAGCCCAGGCTGTCTGTCGGTGCGTTGGCCGCTGCTTGATGGATGGCTTAATTAGAGTCTCTGCATCCGCGGCCGAATGGCATGTCCAGGAATGAGCAAGCTGTCATCACTGTGTAGCGGATTGCAGATGAATCCTACCAGTCGACCCCGCCAGTCCAGCATCAAGCACCGCATTCCAGATCAATTGTGGGACGACGTTCCCCTTGGAATGAAGCCGCGACTGACGCTGCTTAATCACAGCATGATTATGAAAGATCCAGATGGACTGGGATCAAGATTTCAAGCCGGTCTCTTTGGCTTTTTTTTTTTTTAAACAGAGACTCTAGCCTCAGCCACCCTGCCACCGCTACACTGCCACTGGTTTATGGCAATAGTCGAGCAGATAATCACATTTATGATAATGATTTTCCCTTTAGTTCATTGCATTCACACATAACCTGGAACTGATCTTCTGCATTTACCCGTCCTCATTATTAGGCAGCCGTGGAATGTAATAATTGCATGCCATTTACTGAAGTACACTGTGCCTAAGTGTTATTTTTTTGCTTTTATACGTTTTACTCCAATACAACTGTCACATAACTTGACAGCTTTGGTTACTACACTTTGCAGATTATTCTTTTTACAGTTAAGCCATATTTTATACTTCGGCTATACGATCGACATGCTCGCTTCGTGCTGTCAGAGCTCAGCGAGTATATTTGGATGCCAATACTTTAATAGTTTTACTCAAATATTTTAGCTGTATTATGGAGTATTTCTTCCACCACTGTTAGTGTTATTAGGCCACTGTTTTTAACGGTGCCCAGGGAGAAGTTAAACACATCACTGTACACTGGGGTGAGAATAGCCGGTCTACAAGCTCCCAATTGGCATCACATTGTGCTAGAACAGATTTCATTTTGTGTAGAGGGCAGTGTTGTTTTCGTCGACTAAAACTAAACAAAAAATGTTCGACTACCTTTTTTCACTGACAAAAAATAAATAGAAACTAAATAAAAACTAAGCTATGATGACTAAAACTAAGACTAAATATATCGACAATTTCGTCAACAAATAAAAACTAGACTAAAATGTTAGGAAGGGACTAGTGGACAAGAGATCCAGTATAAGTCATTTTACACTTGGTTGCATGCTGAAAATAGCCGATCTACAAGCCCACAACGCGTCGCAGCGCGACGTGTTGTGGGCTTGTAGATCGGCTATTTTCAGCAAGTGTAAAAACAGTCATTACGACGGCATCAAGCCCCGCCAAAATACATTTTAGTCGACTAAATCAACCGTAGATTTAGTCGACTAAAATCTCATGACATTTAGTCGACTAAAACTAAACTAACACTAAAACATTCCAGGTGACTAAAATGTGACTAAAACTAAGTGAAAACTATTTAAAAGACTATGACTAAAACTAAAATCAAATTTTGCTGCCAAAAACAACACTGGTAGAGGGGGAGAAAAAAAAGGAGCGGACCAAGGCTAGACGGGGAGCCAGTGGCTCAGGAGTAGAGTGGCCGGTAGAGCAGCTGGACGGGAACCGTGAGGATCCCGGACTCCCCCAGAGTGGCCGGTAGAGCAGCTGCATGGGAACCGTGAGGATCCCGGACTCCCCCAGAGTGGCCGGTAGAGCAGCTGGATGGGAACCGTGAGGATCCCGGACTCCCCCAGAGTGGCCGGTAGAGCAGCTGCATGGGAACCGTGAGGATCCCGGACTCCCCCAGAGTGGCCGGTAGAGCAGCTGCATGGGAACCGTGAGGATCCCGGACTCCCCCAGAGTGGCCGGTAGAGCAGCTGGATGGGAACCGTGAGGATCCCGGACTCCCCCAGAGTGGCCGGTAGAGCAGCTGCATGGGAACCGTGAGGATCCCGGACTCCCCCAGAGTGGCCGGTAGAGCAGCTGCATGGGAACCGTGAGGATCCCGGACTCCCCCAGAGTGGCCGGTAGAGCAGCTGCATGGGAACCGTGAGGATCCCGGACTCCCCCAGAGTGGCCGGTAGAGCAGCTGGATGGGAACCGTGAGGATCCCGGACTCCCCCAGAGTGGCCGGTAGAGCAGCTGCATGGGAACCGTGAGGATCCCGGACTCCCCCAGAGTGGCCGGTAGAGCAGCTGCATGGGAACCGTGAGGATCCCGGACTCCCCCAGAGTGGCCGGTAGAGCAGCTGCATGGGAACCGTGAGGATCCCGGACTCCCCCAGAGTGGCCGGTAGAGCAGCTGCATGGGAACCGTGAGGATCCCGGACTCCCCCAGAGTGGCCGGTAGAGCAGCTGCATGGGAACCGTGAGGATCCCGGACTCCCCCAGAGTGGCCGGTAGAGCAGCTGCATGGGAACCGTGAGGATCCCGGACTCCCCCAGAGTGGCCGGTAGAGCAGCTGCATGGGAACCGTGAGGATCCCGGACTCCCCCAGAGTGGCCGGTAGAGCAGCTGCATGGGAACCGTGAGGATCCCGGACTCCCCCAGAGTGGCCGGTAGAGCAGCTGCATGGGAACCGTGAGGATCCCGGACTCCCCCAGAGTGGCCGGTAGAGCAGCTGCATGGGAACCGTGAGGATCCCGGACTCCCCCAGAGTGGCCGGTAGAGCAGCTGCATGGGAACCGTGAGGATCCCGGACTCCCCCAGAGTGGCCGGTAGAGCAGCTGCATGGGAACCGTGAGGATCCCGGACTCCCCCAGAGTGGCCGGTAGAGCAGCTGCATGGGAACCGTGAGGATCCCGGACTCCCCCAGAGTGGCCGGTAGAGCAGCTGCATGGGAACCGTGAGGATCCCGGACTCCCCCAGAGTGGCCGGTAGAGCAGCTGCATGGGAACCGTGAGGATCCCGGACTCCCCCAGAGTGGCCGGTAGAGCAGCTGCATGGGAACCGTGAGGATCCCGGACTCCCCCAGAGTGGCCGGTAGAGCAGCTGCATGGGAACCGTGAGGATCCCGGACTCCCCCAGAGTGGCCGGTAGAGCAGCTGCATGGGAACCGTGAGGATCCCGGACTCCCCCAGAGTGGCCGGTAGAGCAGCTGCATGGGAACCGTGAGGATCCCGGACTCCCCCAGAGTGGCCGGTAGAGCAGCTGCATGGGAACCGTGAGGATCCCGGACTCCCCCAGAGTGGCCGGTAGAGCAGCTGCATGGGAACCGTGAGGATCCCGGACTCCCCCAGAGTGGCCGGTAGAGCAGCTGCATGGGAACCGTGAGGATCCCGGACTCCCCCAGAGTGGCCGGTAGAGCAGCTGCATGGGAACCGTGAGGATCCCGGACTCCCCCAGAGTGGCCGGTAGAGCAGCTGCATGGGAACCGTGAGGATCCCGGACTCCCCCAGAGTGGCCGGTAGAGCAGCTGCATGGGAACCGTGAGGATCCCGGACTCCCCCAGAGTGGCCGGTAGAGCAGCTGCATGGGAACCGTGAGGATCCCGGACTCCCCCAGAGTGGCCGGTAGAGCAGCTGCATGGGAACCGTGAGGATCCCGGACTCCCCCAGAGTGGCCGGTAGAGCAGCTGCATGGGAACCGTGAGGATCCCGGACTCCCCCAGAGTGGCCGGTAGAGCAGCTGCATGGGAACCGTGAGGATCCCGGACTCCCCCAGAGTGGCCGGTAGAGCAGCTGCATGGGAACCGTGAGGATCCCGGACTCCCCCAGAGTGGCCGGTAGAGCAGCTGCATGGGAACCGTGAGGATCCCGGACTCCCCCAGAGTGGCCGGTAGAGCAGCTGCATGGGAACCGTGAGGATCCCGGACTCCCCCAGAGTTAGTGTCGAAGTGTCCTTGAGCAAGACTGTGAACCCCTAATTGCTCCCGATGACGAGCAGGTTGGTGCCTTGCATGTTTCCCTTCGCCACCGGTGTATGAATGGGTGAATGTAATGCACTATCTCTGTCAAGCGCCTTGGATAAAGGCACTATACTGTATGAATGCACCATTTACCCCTGTGGGACAACTAAGCATATGGTTTAAGTGGTTAACCCATTAAACCCGGGGAAGTATCAGTGTCATTTTAGATTTTAGCGTTTTAGAAATAGCAGTACGTCTGCTATTTCTGAACAATGCTGAACAAAAATCTTCTCTTCTGGCGCTCCCTGACACAAATTTCGGATGGAGGTCCAAGGCCAAATATGTTTCAATGTGGGGGTCCTTGTCATGAAGAAGTTTGAGAACTAATGATTTGGAAGGCATTTGTAGAATCAGCCTCAGGTCTTAATGCATGGGTCAAGTGTGGTTGTCGGTTCAATCCTCGGCTCTCTCCGTGTCCACATCGGAGGTGAGGTGTTTGCAAATCAATGCTTTGAACAGTCCCTTTTTTTCCTTTTCTGTTTTTGGTAATAATTCCTACTTTGCAACGAGGAAAACAAGACCACCGTTGTTAGGATTTTGTTGGACAGTGCTTTTGGCCAGGCAGCATTAAGTCGCCTCTGTCAGGAAAATCTGCTACTTTTGATGCATCTGTGTGACGCTGCAGTATGATCTAAGGGCCGACAGTTTACGAAAAAACACAAATGTCAGAAGAAAAATGGATATAAGAGAAGTTTCTGCCCGACGGCAACGACAATGAAAGTGGCGCAGGCATTCGAGCTGGCCAAGCGCTATAGCGGGAGGCGGGCGAAGGGGAGCGGGCTGTGCAGCAGATGTTCCGCGTCCGTCCAAAAGGGGGGGGGGGGGGGACCTCGCGGGGAGTGTTTGATGATGAGATCTGTGACCTCCAGCGCACCTCTCCTTCACACCTCCGCCTGGCGACACGTGTCAGTCACTGGCAGGTCAAGCAGCGCCATGCCGACCCTCCATGTGCTTCCCAGGCAGGGCGTTGGGCATCGGCGCCGGACCCTTTCCAAGCCCATCCCCCCTGCCGTATGTCGGCCAAAGTGCACCAGGGCAAAAAAAAAAAAAACATTCCCAAACTAGAAAAAGGTCTCCACCAGGAGGATAGGATTGTGTGTGATGTTTGGCAAAATGTTTAGGAGTAATATAAACGTGTGTGTGTGTGTGTGTGTGTGTGTGTGTGTGTCTGTGTCTGTGTGTGTCGCGACTTGGCCTGTTGTAGCGCCACCATGAGGCTGATTTGAAAACTGTCAAGTGGCATTTCTTCCTCAGCCTAGTATTGGGAATAGGCATGCACAGTTTCACTGCAATTGGACGCTGCGTTGCGGAGTTGTGGCGATTTGTACAAAACGGGCTACTCTTGAAAACTTTAGAAGCCAATCGTAGCCAATCAGGATGGATAATTATGAGAAATCACATGACTATGGAGAGTATGTGTACCGATTTGCGTGAAATTTGGATAAAATCTGAAGGAGTAATATTAGAAAATGTGTTTTACATATGTCGGCCTCCTGGTGGTGCTATAAAGAGCAGATTCCAGGCAAAGGTTTTTCCTTGCCCTCTAGGGAGTGTGCATACATGGTTTTACACAGATCGGTGCAGTTATAGGTAAAAACACTTTTCGGCCAGTTATAGCGCCACCATGAGGCTGAGTTGAAAATATTCAAGTGGCATTTCTTCCTCGACCTAGTGGGAATGTGCGTGCAAAATTTCACGGAAATCACACCATGTGTTCATAATTTGCAGCATTTTGTTTGAAACGGAGCACTCCTGCGAACTTTGGAAGCCAATCTCAGCCAATCAGGATGGAGTCTGAAAAATCTGAAAGCCGTTTCGTTGAATGGCTCTAGAGAGACTGTGTACCAATTTGTGTAATGTTTGGACAAAATCTGTAGGTGTACTGTCATTTGTTTTGCACAAAGCGACCTCCTGGTGGCGCTATAACAGGCCAATGTGAAAACCTTGGGGCAGAGGTTCAGCTCTGGCATTCAGGGAGTTTGTGTGCAGAGTATGGCTGCGATCAAGCCAACGGTGCCAGAGATTAGCTGTTCACGGACGGACGGATGGACGGATGGACACACGGACACACGGACACACGGACGGACGGACGGACAGACGGAGTGCAAAACATACTCTCTCCCCATGCCTTCGGCCTGGTGGAGACAAAAAGCAAATCCCATTGTGCAGTTAGTTGCTATAATGGACAGTTTAAGGGCTCAATGGAGTTAAGAGGTTTTGTCCGAATCGCTTTCATTGGTTCAATATGTTTTACCAACACACAGACGTAAGGGTGTCCAATAGCTCTGATTTATGCAAAAAGAAAATCACAAAAACCTCAAAAATTGAGTTAGGTGGTTTCCTCCCGAAAGCAAGAATATTACATTTTGATCCATTTTGAGCTGTACATAACTGTACTAGTATAGCATTTACAGTATCCCATGGACAGTATGGAACCACCAGGAATTTGTGGCCAGTGTGTGCCTTAATCGTACGGTATGCTTCTGTGACTTTGACACACACACACACACACACACACACACACACACACACACACACACACACACACACACACACACACACACACACACACACACCCCCCACCCTCTTCCTGAAATCCTGAGTGCTAAACTGCTGTGACACGAGTCACACGACCCACCCACCACCCCCCCCCCCCCCCCCTTCCACAAATTATTTCAGATATTTGCAGTTATCTCTCCGTTCAAATATCTTCCATAAAATATCAGCAATAGCCGATCGATACGACATGTTGTGAGCTGGCTATTTCCGCTATTTAGAAAATGTAACATTATTGTATATGCCAGTAATTTCTTTCTATATTTTAGTTATTTGTCATATCTGCCCTGTGCATTTTTAGTTTTTCCCAAGCCTAAAGGGCAAACTTAATAAATCAATGTAATATTTGTTTCTGTTCTAACGCCCAATGCCACAAATGGATAGTCGCCGTTACTTGTAGCAGTGAAGTCAAATCTCAGTGTTGTGACAGCCCACCATCCACCATCCACTTCACCATGCAGCACATCACTCAATCCACCCACCACACTTTATCCCATTTGCTCCACATGGCTGGCCATCTCGCCACCATGACCAAAGGGAACGCCACTGAGCCGGCCAGCGATGGGGGAGGGGGGGTGGGGGGATGGACTGGTGGTCTGGATCAGTATCTTGGCTCCGTCTGGTTGGCTGTAACTGCCGTCCACTCGTCCAGAAGCCCTGTGGCGATAGCCCCTCTCTCTCTCTCTCTCTCTCTCTCTCTCTCTCTCTCTCTCCGTGCTATCCCTGCCATCCACAATGTGTGTGCTTGTTGTGTGCCGTACAAGTTGTGAGTGCCTTCCATGTGTGTCGGTGGACACCTGCATGGGTCTGTTATGTTTGCAAAAATATGCCTCGGTGTGTGTGTGCACACACGCACGCACACACGTTTTTACTTGCGAGGGCCAAATGTGCCCTGCACTATTATAGCAAAATTTGACAAATAGACATTACTGTATTTGTGAAGACCATTTTCCTGGTCCTCACAAGAGAAGTGGTTGTTTTGTGTTCAACTACAGAACACTAACGTTGAAATTTTGCATAAAATAAAAAAACATCGGGGGGCAAAATCTGTATGTATTTTGCATTGTATTGTTTTAAAAATATTAATGGAGCTTAGCTGGGAACTTCTCCTTTGGTCCACCCATTCCTGACACACGTGAGAATGGTCTAGTCTAGTGTGAAGCCACATTAATCTAATTCAGGGGTATTCAACTAGATTAGGCACGTGCCACAATTGTAAAATGACTTGAAGCCAGGGGCCACAAGACTATCACTAATAATGAACACAATGTTCACAGTTAACCGTGTGCTATAGGACTGTGTGTGCGTGTGACTGCAAAATATCTATTTGTTTCAAAAAGCTTCATATCGATGCCAACATGCATATAACGTTGCAATGTGACATGGCTATGTTTAACACGCTGTATCCCTTCCAACTACATACTTTCCCCATGTTTTATATTCTGTTTTGACACTTGCTTTGGCACTGTAAACGTATGTTTTCTCATGCCAATTCATCTCCTTTGACTTGTGTGAGAGAGTGTGTGTGTGTGTGTGTGTGTGTGTGTGTGTGTGTGTGTGTGTGTGTGTGTGTGTGAGTGAGCGGAGGCAAAATGGTCTGCAGTGCAGAGGGTGACACCAGACACTGGCGGTTTCCGTAGCTCCCGCTACGCGAGTGGGCAGCCGAAGGGGGTCAACCAACCTCTCATCTCATTCCATCAAATTACCGGCGCTTATCTGGCGCTGGCGCTCACCTCGGGCCGGCTGCGCTTCCACATGAAACGCCCGCATGCACAGCGTCCGGGGTGAAAGTATTGCGTGTGTAGGCCGTGTTGGGTGGTTATTAGAGCTCAGCGTTGCATACGTTCTGCGCCACAAAGTGAGAGTTCACCCTATGAATTCATCGTGTCTTTCTGTTTCTGCAATGCTTTTTATTTTTGCATATATATAGTTGTATGTCGTAACAGCTTGTTTGCACGGGTTTAGCCCTCTCTTGAAAACCTTTTGATAACTTTTAACCCATTGTCAGCCTTCTGATTGGTCCATGGCGAAACAACCAGCAGGCTCTTTCCGTAAACAGCCACTTTGTTTATGGTGCGTTTTCTCGACATGAACACGGTATCGTTAGTTGAATAGAGAAAAGAAGCTCTGCCGTGGTCCTTGCAGTTGTGAAGTGAAAACAGGCCGAAACGCGTTGGTCTGTTTTTAATGGTCTTTGCCATGCCGTTACAATAAAGGCTTTTTTCACTTGACTGGAACAGAGTGCCTTGGACCTCTTTTTATTTGTACGGTATCGTTAGTGCTTGATGTGAATGTGCACTTTGAGCTTAAAGGGATATTTCACTGTCAAAAAAACGTTTGGTCATTTCATCGTCTACTCAGGCTTTTGTGAAAACCCCAGACAGTTTTTATGTTGCTTGATTCAGTGTTTAGATATTTGATATACATTTTTAGCTGCAACCTCCCCCTTCCTATACAAACCCATTGCAACTTCAAACTCCATTTTAACCATGATAGATACTTCGAAAACACCCATGCTTATTATTCTGGTGACTGATATTGTCCTAATACGTGAGGGGGCTGTGTTTTTTCAATTACTGTTTTCATTTTAATACCGGTAATTCTTTTTGAAAAGAACCTCCTCCAGGAGGAGGCCAGAAGAGGGAAAACAGGACGGGTGTTTTCGATGAATCTATCATGGTTACAATGGGTTTGTATGGGAAGGGGGCGGGGCAGCAAAAATGAATATCAAATTCCTAAATACTGAATCGAGCAACTTCAAAACAGTCTGGGATGCTCACATAAGCCTGAGTAGATGATACAATGAGCAAAGTGAAATATCCCGCAGTACCTTTTGTTACCCAATAGTGTTCCTAGACCTATTCCTTTAAACCGAGGATATGCAGTTCTCACTAGAAGAGCAGGGAGTCCACTATGGAGTGGAGTGGAGTCCACTATGTGTTAGCAAATTGGTCAAAACAATGTTTTATTCACATAAACACAAACAAAGACTCTGTCCAGGACTCTGGGCTGTAAAGGTTGGTTGCCTCTAGCTCTCTGCCTTTGGGTCCACCGTCATGAGACAGGCTCCATCCTCTGCAACCATCAATTTAAGTTAGTAGGTATTTAGACTAAATGAGTGCGAGAGAGATTTTGTGATTGTGGGCCTCCTCCTCAGTCACCAACAGGCTGCTGCTGGGTTTGCTGGTTTAATGGTTGTTGTCGGGCAGAAACCTTGTACCTCGTCGCAATTCTCCCTAAGTTAATGCCTTTCTTCGTCGTACAGTGTCAAACAAAATAGCCGATCTCAAGCTCACAGCGCGTTGCGACACACTGAGCTTGTACAGTGAGCTTGTACAGTGAGCTTGTACAGTGAGCTTGTACAGTGAGCTTGTACACTGAGCTTGTACAGTGAGCTTGTACACTGAGCTTGTACAGTGAGCTTGTACAGTGAGCTTGTACAGTGAGCTTGTACACTGAGCTTGTACAGTGAGCTTGTACACTGAGCTTGTACAGTGAGCTTGTACACTGAGCTTGTACAGTGAGCTTGTACACTGAGCTTGTACACTGAGCTTGTACAGTGAGCTTGTACACTGAGCTTGTACAGTGAGCTTGTACAGTGAGCTTGTACACTGAGCTTGTACAGTGAGCTTGTACACTGAGCTTGTACAGTGAGCTTGTACAGTGAGCTTGTACAGTGAGCTTGTACAGTGAGCTTGTACAGTGAGCTTGTACAGTGAGCTTGCCCCAAAAATAACAGATAAACAAGCTCACAGCGCAGCGGTAAACTTCTGTACATCTGTAATTTTTATTATGGATTTATTTTTTTAACCCATTTATTTAGGCCTGACGTCGAAATTAAAAAAAAAGTCTTCTGAAAGAATATATATTCAAAGATTTGTGCCGCATTTTCACGATTAAAAAAAATCACACCCGTGTGAACTGAGTGGTGCAACCCCCCTCTATTGGTTCCCTGTATCGTTCCAATTTGTATCGTTCCAATTTCTTCTCTGTATCGTTCCAATTTGTATCGTTCCAATTTCTTCTCTGTATCGTTCCAATTTCAGTTCCTATTGGTTCTAACACGATCTCTCTCTCTCTGTTTCTGGCACAACAGCGCCACTTTTGGTGTTCATTGCCATGGTACTGGTCACAGACATAGTCACACACACACACACAGACACAGACACACACAGACACACACAGTTGAACACGGACATTGCTGTTCCTTGGAGTGGTTGCACCACTCAAAAAATAGCAGACCTACATGAGCTTGTAGATCTGCTATTTTTCAATAGCTAAAGTATAACATAATGCTTAGTTAAAACACCAAAAGGGGTTCCCGTCCAAAATGGGTTAAACATCTTTAAAGTGTTTGATGAATTGTGAATCATTTTGAATCCTCTCTTCTGCGGGGGTCCCTGGTACAAAACTACGGAGAGGTCCGTAGACAAAATGTATATCAATTTGTGGGTCCTTGGCATGAATATATATATTTTTTTAAATGTAAGTGAAAGTGAAAGTACAGTATGCTAGGGTTTTATAAATACTGACCAATGAAAAGTATTAACAAGCGCTAGAGACTAAATAACTAAACTAAATAACTCGGAAAACACAGGTTGTTTTTTTCCCCACGTTCTGAAAAGTAACAGTTTTGGATGTACATACGAGGTTTCCCGTCCCGACAGTACACGAACAACGTGCTTTGGCTCGCCCGAGATAAATCCTTGTTAGTTAAAATTGTAGCGACTTTGATTATGCAGGACAAAAAAGGAAGCATAGACAGGTAAGAGGAAGGAGTTGAGGCTTTTTTTTGTTTGAACGCTTCCCTCAAATTAGATTTAGGCATAATTGAACCCCTCGGGAAGGCACTGATCGTCACAATAAAGTGGCGGCATTACCCCCAAACCGGATTTCAGCAGCAACATGATCCTCCACTAGCTTTGGGTGAGAGACATTTAATTAAGTCCCGCTGCTACTTTTCTTTATTTATTTGCAGAACAGTCATATAAGTGAATTAGCAGTGCGGCTGCTAGCCCCGCCAGGCATGCATTCAGCTCACTTCATTCAGTGGGGCCTCGTACACCGCCTTGCTTTTAGCCGGCAATGAAGTCTGCGCACGTTTTGTGTATAGCGAGCGGCAGGCACGGCGAGCGGAAGAGAGTGCTAGACATGGAGAGGGAGAATCACACTTTATCTCACTTTAAATGAGAGGGTTTGAACCGATCGAGCCTCCAGTACCGCCAAGGATTATTGAAGCCGCACAGAAGCCTGCATTGGTGGCAAAATCTGACTTCTGCATTTATAATTCTACTGCGCATGCTTCTATCATCTGGAACACTTGTGCACCTGCTCTATTGGCTCCAACGTTGGAGCCAATCCAGGAAGTCGAAGTACTTCCGGGTGCTTCAGGCACTTGTGAGCAACGTGCATTGAAATGAATGAATGAGGCAGGGAGGTGTATATGTATACAGTATATCAAATCAGACCCGTCTGAAGTGAGTGGTACTGTACTGTACTGTACTGTACTGTACTGTACTGTACTGTACTGTACTGTACTGTACTGTACTGTACTGTACTGTACTGTACTGTACTGTACAAGCCCTCCTCCCTGGCCTGTGTGTGTCTGTGTGTTAGGCTGTGCAACAGTGACACTTGGTGGTGGACAAAGGCTATAACGCAACTTTTGTGCTCGGACACAGGGACCCAGACACACACACACACACACACACACACACATAGCTGTCTATAGGAGTGGTTGCACCACTCAAAAAACATACCATGGCGTAATAATATATAATGTGTACACCGTAGACATGAATGAATTGAATATTGTTACATGATGCTACAAAGTTACATGTTTTGGGTAAATTACAGGTTACAGTAGACTTGTTCTCTGTGCGAACTTGGTTGTTTTTCATCGAGGTAAAAAGGCGAGATGCATACAGCCAGACCATATCAAAATGCAAAAGGTCATGTTATCAATATTCTGCATTCTTTTTACTGTTTAACCTTTGCCACCCAAGTACAATACACATATTGCCACGTTTATCTTTAAGTCCAGTCTCCCCCTCTGTTTTAGTGCAGTGGTTCTCAAACCTTTACATGTCAAGGACCCCCAAAATAGATATGCATCTGGTCATGGACCACCATTTGATCATATTTCAGGCCAGGCACACCAGGACAACAGTAGATTTGAGTAGTTATATCAAAGTCTTTAAAAAAAATAGCAGATCTGCAAGTTTGTCTATTTTCAAATAACAATTTAATACAACATAGGATCAGCATGGTTCAGTTAAACTGATTTTGATACTATGTTACAATTATAATTTAGGCATTTAGCAGACGCTCTTAATCCAGAGTGATTTACAGTAAGCAGGAACAATACATCAAACACATAGAAATAGTCATCAAGAATCATAAGCAAGCTAAGAACCTGATATCTGTCTAACAGTAGATTATCTGTGCAGTGAAGCTTTGAGCATACATTATAGAGTGCTATGTGCTACATCTACATAAAATGCTAACTCATAAATCTTAAAATGCCAAATTATGAATCTAAATTACATAAGTTTAGCCTTTGCATACACCTGTAAGGTCGCTGAGGCTAGTGCAAGTGCTACGGGCCAAGATGGAGTCTAAAGAGGTGGGTTTTCAGACTACGGCGGAAGCTTGGGAGTGAATCTCCAGTTCTGATTGCAATGGTAAGTTAATTTCATAGTTGTTAAACACATTTAGCTGGGGACCTCCTGGAACCGCCTCAAAGACCATCTATGGGGTCCCGGACCTCACTTTGAGAACCACTGGCATGGCGGCAACTTTGCCAGTGTAACAGGAGACACTGTGTACAGTAGTGGTGTAAAAAAAATCGATTCAAATTAGAATCACGATTCCGTTTTGAATGATTTAAAATCGATTCAAAATTTCCAAACATCGTTTGTTTTTATTATTTTTTTTTATTATTATTTTTTCTGGTTACAGTTACAGGGGTTTTCACTACATGGTGTTTGTGATATGAAATGTAAGCTCACCCTAATCACAGTAAACATTATGTCTTCAGTCATTTTCAAGTTACTGTAGTCACTTCAGTTCAAGACTGGAGTAGATTGTGATGAAATCTTATGTATTGAATCAATCATTTTGAATAGAAAATCGTTTTGAATCTGGAAAAAAAATGCTTTTGAATTAATTCGATTTTGAATCGAATCGTGACCCCAAGAATCGGAATCGAATTGTGGGACACCCAAAGATTCACAGCCCTAGTGTACAGTCAGCTTTGCCAAAGACGTGGCAGAAAACAGGAACTGTGACATGTCTAAAGGGGCAAGCGAGCAATTCTCCTCAGAACACCCTTTCGTCTCTGTTCTCTCTCTCTCTCTGTATGTGTCTGTTATTTTTAGCTGGCTAGATATTCGTGTTTATTTTTGCCCTCCCTGATGGAAGGGGAAAAAAATGAGAAGGAAGCAGGGAAAAAAGCAATGATTTCAGTGAGCCGCCACAGACAACATCTGTCACAGCAGCCCTCAGGCTTTACTCTGTCTGAGTGTGTAGGGTCAAAAGATCTAAACTGACCCAAATCTCGCAGGGCGTCCGCGACAGCACACTGCTGTGGGAGACAGAGACACAGAGTCCAGAATGAGACTCTTTTTTCACTCTCCTATTACAATTTACAATTCAGGCATTTAGCAGACACTCTTAATCCAGAGCGACTTGCAGTAAGCAAGAACAACATGAGGGTAATACATCAAATGCATCGAATTATTGCTTGTAGTATGTGCAGTGTGCACACACACTTATACTTACTATTATACATTCATGTATTTATATATAGTTAGTTATACTATGCAGCTGTGTGTTGCTTACTCGTTCGTGTATAGTTATTTATATAGATACACTTTGCTTGAACATGATTGCTAGGTACATTATTTTATTCATCTGTTTTTAGATAATTTTACATTCTATTCATGTAATTTGTTGACTACGATTCATGCCATCTACTCAGATGTTGCACTATTGTACAAATGTGCATTCCACTGCAATGGGCCTCATGCGCCAATAAGTTCCTAACTTTTCCTCTTACAAGTCGAGTCACATTCATGAAACGTTCGTTCATGAAATGTTCGTAAGCAAGTTCTTATGATGATGAATCCAAAAACTTGAAGGGGTGTGCCAGTTCATCCAAATTATCATATATAGACGCCCCACCTATCCTAATTAGCATCCTAATTACCATAGGGAACCACCCCACCGATCCCCATAAGGCATGGGGCATTCACTTTCTTACCTGTGTTCACCCAGGTGGGCGTGGTTTTTCATGACTCCATGGCTTTGCCTGCAGTCACACCTGTGTGTGTGATTGCAGCACACATACATCACAGGACCTCACACAGAAATAAAGTTGAGTGAATGAAGTCAAGAATACTTAAACTAAAGTCTATACATATTATATGTTGGAACACCAGATTCCAAACATTAAAAATCAATAGTACTGTGGAGGTACTTCTGTGAACAGCAAATTTAATTCATGAATGTATTTTATTATTTATCTCACATTAGTCAACTTATCACCACCAGACATCAATGTAAATGAACTGAAATTAGAATATTATTCATGTTCAGAAGTAGTGGATAGTAGTGGATATAACACATTGTATTACTGAACACTGGAGGGTGGGTATGGAGGGGCTTTAAGGGAGCAACTGCTATGGGGAGGAAATTGTGGTGTGGTGGGTGATATGGTGGGTATAGGGGGGCTTTCAGGTAGGAAGGGTACGGGAAAATGGACTGGTGTGGTGGCTGTCTATATGGGGTGGGAGTGGGGTTTTGGGGTGGCGATGATGGTGGGTGGGGTGGAGGTTATGATGTGGGTATGGTTCTTGGCTTCAACTGGTCTGTTTGGGTTTGATTGTAATTTTCAGGCCTGTTGAAAACTCTAAAGCAGTGGTTCTCAAACATTTTCATGCCAAGGACCCCCAAATTGACATGCACTCTGCAGACCCCCATCTGAAATATTTTCTGCTATAGGAAATGTTTTGAAGATTTATCAAAATGTTTCGAAAACAGCCGATCTACAAGCTCAAAATGGGCATTAATGGTAATGGGACGCATTGTGAGCTTGTACGTCGGCTATTTTCAAAGTATGAAAGGAGTTACAGTGGTAAAACTGTTCCTCGTTTTGCTGTGGACCGTCTGGAACTTCCTCAAGGACCCCTTGACGTCCCCAGACCACAGTTTGAGCATCTTGCAGAGGGCGCTGTTTTTCCTTTATGTTTTCAGATTGCACTTAAGAACGAAAAAGGCACCCTAAGAATGCTCCACAGTGTGCATAGATTTTGTTCTTACCTACGAACAAATCACAGCTAAGAAAACATTGAGGGATCCCAAAACCTTCTTAAAAACTTCATAAGTGGGTCTAAGTACAAATTTCCCCGTAAGAACTTCTTAAGAACGGTTGGCGCATGAGGCCCAATTGTCTGCCAGCCTTTCTGTCCTCAATCATCAACTATAGATAGATGATGCAGAAGGCCTAATTCACAGTCTCCTCCATTAAGACACCCAGTGCCATTGTAATGTGCAGAAAGAGGCCACACAAGGACAACTGAGAAGTGTCCCTTCCAATCCCCTCTTACAGCAACCAAAGCTACAGAGATTCTCTTCCCATTGGCAGTTCTCCTTAGACTCACCCTAATAAGACTCCATGTTGCTCCAAACAGATTACAGGACTCTATACCCGCAGAGTCACATAATCAAGCACCAAATGTCCCCTCCGTACAGATATAAAGACCGGCACCACGAACCACTTTAATGGGATGGAACTGTACACTCCATGAAGTCCCAAAGCCGGCTGTTCCCTGATCAGCCCTATTGGCCCCTTCCTGCTAATCTCGGCTTCCGTTGAGTTTGGGGCTGAGTTAGTTCAAACTCGCTCATCCCCCGCCGTCTGCTACTGTATATCGGTGCCAGAGGCTCAACCCTCCACATGCACGCAAATCACGCGCGCACGCACACACCCACGTACTGTAATAATGTTAATATGGGCATTTGTGTTTAAATTCCGGGAATGGCCTATAGATTACCAACAGCATGTGTATAGATTACCTATCAGGGTAACATTTGGTTGCTGGCTTGAAAGGAAGCATGAAAGCAAAGAAGCTCCTTTGATGATCAGAAGCACTGATTATAATGGTTTATTCCCCAGAGAGAATGGATAGACCAGTGGTTCTCACACCGTTTTGATTTCAAGGACCCCCGTAACTCTTTGTAGTACACTATCAGCGTTACAAACCTGTAAGCGTCCATTTGGAACCCCCTCAAGGAACTCCAGAGGTCCCTGGCAGGGTTGCCAAGTCTGCTTGTTTCCCGCCAAAGTTGGCTTGTTTTTTTTCCAGAGTTGCGTTTTTTTCCCCGAGTCGCGAGTTGCAGTTTTTTGGGCTTGTTTTAAAAATGTGGTGGCTTGTTTTGAATATCAAACAAGCCCACATTTCTTTGATGTATATACTATAAATACCCATAGGTTTGGGGGGAGGTTTGGCGGCTGTTCATAGCTACTGTGGAGTCGGTACTGCTGTATGGTGCCGAGACATGGACCCTCACAGTACAACAGGAAAAAGCCCTGGATGGAGTCTACACAAGAATGCTATGAATGGCACTAGGTGTCACATGGACGGACCGCATCAGAAATGTGGCCCTCTATGGGGACCTACCACGGGTCACGGACAAAGTCAGAGAGAGAAGGATGAGGCTGGCAGGGCCTACGTCAGGCACCCAGAACAGAGGCAAGTAAATTGACTCTATGGGAGCCAACCCAGGGCATAGCCAGGAGGGGAAAGAAGCGTACCACCTTTGTAGACGTGCTGCGGCGCGACAGCTTGGCTAACAACACTGCAGAGCTCAAGAACCTGATGTTGGATAGGAATTTGTGGAGGGCAGCGATCCAGGAATCCCGAGTTGGTGTTGGCTAGACCTCACTCTCGCAGCAACAACTAACTGGGGGGAGTATGAATCACATGACAACAATCACGTGACAGAATCGGTCTGGAGTCTCAACTATGTGTGGAATAGTATAATAAATGACCAACACATTCATAATTATAGACATACATAGAATTTATAATGATAAATGCATCAAATATTTAGTTATTAGTATTATATGGCGATATTATTGGGCTTGTTTTGGCTTGGTTTTTTTTAGGGGAGATTTGGCTTATTTCTCTCGCCAAGAGTTGGCTTGTTTTGGGCTTGTTTTTGGAGGTGGGTTGGCTTATTTCTCTCACAAGAATTGGTAAAACCGGTCCCTGGACCCTACTTTGAGAATCACTGGGATAGAGTATTGTAGAGTGGCGGTCTCCACATTGGAAGGTGCATGAACAGATGTGTATTTTGATGAACGCATTCATATTCGGTTTAACAAACCTAATCATGCACGGATCCATCACTTAAGTCTCATGGAAATCAAGGCGATCGGTGACTTGTTAAATGTCGTAAAGCACAGTGGTTTACTAAATAACTACTGTGCCAATTACAATTACAATTTACAATTGTGTACAATTTCATGGCACACCTGTGTTCACAGCAAATGTAGCTGATCACAATGTGATATGTTGTGAGCACGCGTACCTGCTGCTTCTGATAGATAGGTAAAGCAATACAAACTAGGGCTGTCAGTTCACCTCTATAATCCAATTCGAATTTCATTGCTTCATTATTTGTAATTTTCGAAAATATTCGAATATTTACATTGTTTATTTTAGCTCATTATAGCCTACTGAAAAACACCTCTATACACAGAATATCAAGTTTTGTATGCACGTTCTGTCCACTAGAGGGCCCCCCCATTCAAACGCCAAAGCTATTTTTTCAACATGACATGGTTTGCACGGAAAAATAATAATAATATTTCATTAGTCAGTCTATCATGGACGGGACAACTCCAGACTCCAGATCACCAGCAATAGTTTCTCTATTTTAACAGAATGCTTGGCTATCAGATGAACAGGCCAGTAATGCATAGTCTGCAGACAACGTTTTCTCTTGATGTTATTTTCCCGTCCACCTTCCACTCATCACGGCGTTCGGAAATAGCGCACTGACTGCACTTTGCAATGCAAACTAATAGGCGAGTGCTCTCCTGTCCGGTGCGATATTTCCGAACGTAAATGTTCCCCTGTTCCCTGTTGTTATCTTGAGCCTCTGCCTTGTTTGTTTACACGTGTGCTGCTGCAGTGTTGCTTCCTGCTTTAGTCTGACTCACGCCCAGCGGCAGCTATCCCACTTGATAGAGTGAGGACGTAACGAAAGCACCGCCCCCTGCTATAACTCTAGTCTGGAAGGCGAGAAGCGGCCGGACCGATTCAACAGCGGTAGATTCGTTATTCATACATTAAGCGAGCGGATAAAATAAAATATAAAACAAAATAAAAACATAAAATATAATTAATAAATGATAAAAGCTCCATTCGAATGGCAATTTTAGCTTTCGAATATATTTAATTTTTTTAATATTCGAATTTCTTTCATATTATGAAATTCGTTCTGACAGCCCTAATACAAACAAATGTTGTTGTCTATAATGACATGCCAAAAGCCAGGATGAAAGTGGTTATATATTTTTAGGATATATAACGTGCCTTCATAATGGGAAATGTGAATTGATGTGGTTATATCATGGAGTTAATCTAAAAAATTAAAATAAATCGATAAACATTTTGTATATTTTACAATAATATGTTCACAATATCCCAAGAACACCTGGACTTGTCGCACGGCACAACATGTCCCATGATTGTAGATCCACTGGTATGCACTATACAGTAGCACTAAAACACAGTCAAACACAGAATACACATGGAAATAGCCTAGGCCTGTCACGATTACTCATTTAAGTTGACGATTAGTTGTCAACAAATAATTGGGATTAAGGATTTAATTGTGTTTTTGGCATTGGACATTTAATTAATAGAAATTACATTTCTGTTTTCCTTTTAGACTTTGATAATTATGTGACACAATAATTGTGATTAGGCGATTATGTAATTAGACAGCCCTATGCTTAGCCAGGATCCTCTCATATCTTCCCCGTGCCCAGTATTTGCAGCATGAACTGCAGTACGAAGTACAGTACTTATTGACATTCATCATAGAAGTAGACCAATCGCATCCCTCTTTAGCCAAACTCGAGATTTCTCGTGTTTGGAGCTTAAACCCTCCTGTGCCAATCACGAGAATCTCGTGTTGATATCTATTAATCCAGAATTAATACTTGTAAATTGGTGGTCGCTTCTCCGTCGCTAAGCAACACTTGCTTCCAAAAACTCCCTCAGATTGAGGTGATATGAGCTGAGGCATTTGGTTCCCAATCTTTTTTACTGAAGTACCACCTAAGAAAATATTAAATATTAAAACCATAATAAATAACATTTATTTATTTGGTTAAAATACAGGAGCGTATACCTGCCCTTTTTGTTCCATTCCGTAGCCAATAATGCTGCTGCTCTGACAAAACTCAGTCTAATCACTAATTGGCACAACTGATGATATCTGATTAATCCGTTCTCAAATCTTCTATTAACGGCTAGGTGTGCTGTCATGCTTGGTCAGAACAGAAGAACTACCTGTAGTAATATAAATACATTACACTTTCGTCTTTTTTCTCTCTTTTTTTTGGCCGACTCCTCTGTGTACCACCAGAGGGGGTCTCAAGTACCACTAGTGGTACAAGTACCAGTGGTTGGGAACCTCTGAGCTGTGGGACGATGTTAGGAGCTCAATACAAAAAATAGTCCGACCTCACGCTCACGGTTATGATAGCGCTTCTGGAGATAGAATAGAGCCTGTCTCAGACATTACTGATTATTTCTTCCGGTTCACAAGGCCAGTTCTTCGCTGCCTTTTTTGTGCTTTCTTTTGGCATGGTGGCCCTTGAGCCAGCAGTTTGACTGCTGATCATGACATTACGGACTTTTTTGATAGAGATCTTTCCCTGTTGATCACGACGTTCCCTAACTTTTAAGATATACATATAGTTTCCATCAGACACAGTAGGATACATCACACGTTTGGATCACGTGACCGGACAAAAAACAGTCACACTGGCTCAGGGCTTCTGGGAATTTGAGGCGCAATTCAAAGTCTATGATGGGCAATGGCGGCGCCCGTGTCTCCCAGATCCCCACTGCTGTTGTTATCGGGGACACTATTACAAACTATCACACTATTTTCAGGCGGATTTTCATGAAATGGAACGACGATCGCGGCCGGGTGGTTCTTCAAAGGTTAGTGAAAAACAACGGCAGTCAAATGGGGATTACGATGATTTAATCCTGCAGTCTCCATGTTAACTCCACTGGGGAAACGGGGGTGAAAAAATGCAGTTTAGTACATGTATCAAATATATACAGTATAACTTCCTTCACATTGAGACATCCTCCCATTTGGAAATACGAGGTGCTATATCCATCTGTAATAAATTATTTATGGCAGTCCATGATTTAAAGTTGGGCCATAAATGAGAGGCTGAACACGGTAAACAACGGCTGTAAGGGCGAGGTGGCCCGCGACTGTGGCACGTCAACACATCACGAGATGCCCTCCAAGCCACCGCTGAGTCAATAAAGACATGATTAATCGCATAATAAGTTAATAACGCCTCATAGAATTATACAACCCCTCATAATTGGAGGTAGGTTGTGGCGGCATGCGTGTGTGTTAGATGGGTTCTGCTTAGTACAAAATAGACTGAAGCCAAACCACATTGGCGTGGCCTTCGACTGCAGGGAAAGTTGGCCTGTGTTGATTCAGCTGATCACTCTGTTTCACATTCGATGTACAAAAATGCTATTGGGGAGGATGTTTTAAAATTCACCATCAAAGCAAGACTGCGAGTATAAGCCTATCTCACAGAATTTCCCCGCCCTCCTTAAAACACATTTTGTGCCCAAAACGTCTGTGGACGTCATGGGTATTGCGCAACGTGCATAGCCCAAGACGTCTGTGGACGTCTTGGAAAAAAAAACAAAAAAAAAAATATTTTAATTTTTTTTTTTTTAATTTTTTTTTTTATTAAAAAAAAATCACAAAAATCAAAACACTTTTTTTTTTTTTTTTTTAACACGTGTTGCCAAAGTTTGTGTTTTCGCCATTGAGAATGCATTTGGCGTTTAAATTAAATAACTCAGAAACTATAAAACATTTCAAAGTAAAAAGTTCCAGCATGTGTCTCCACAGTCAGCTGAATTATAAAAAATGTGAATGGATTTTCTAGGTGAAAGTGATATTGGGCAGTTTTGCGTGGGCTCTCAATGTGTTTTAATACGCCCCCTTTCGGGGTTAGTGGTGATAGCGTGACGTCACTCCATAGACGCTTCATGTTAACAGAGGTAATTTAAGAAGTCTACAACTTTTGTTTTCTCAAGGTAAGGTTTGTTCTATCTGTTCGAGCTGATTTACCATATTGTTTGCTTCATAATAATATTGGTCTGTCACATTTTTACATTAGAAAATGTACTTAGATTCTCCAGAGAAAAAAACGTGTAAATGCTCATGTTAAAGTCACCACTATTTACCGGAAGTGGGCGTGAAAAACGGGCTGTGAGATAGGCCTATTACCAACAAGTACAATTTGTCAATCTGGTATCCCGACACCCACACTCCACTCTGTATAAACCATCATGATTCTTCTGAACAACACCTAGAATCCATCGCACACATAACAAATGGATGTAGTGCACATACAAAAATGTGTATATTGCTCGCCATGACCGGATTGTGTTACCAGATTGGTTTAGCTGTGCATGCAATGTCTTTGCTAACATCCCAAATGCATGTTGATGATGTTGTTTTTGTTGACACCAGTCACAAGGAGGCCCTTATTCTGGAGGTGGGCTGTGTCTTTGATTTGTACATGGACCAGGCATTCCAAGATAAGCATTCTAAGTACCAACCATTACTTGGAATTATAACAAACCTGGGGTGTCGATGTAGATGTGCTTGCTTGGCAAAGATTTGTGGGGAAAGACAAATCATTGAGAACCTAAATGTAAACGGGATTTACTCATTGCTAAAGGCTATAATTAGCACGTCTTCTATTTTTGAACTTTTTATTTATTTATTTGAAAGTGTGAGATCTCATTTAGAAGGCCTTCTGTAGAATCAGGTCTCAATGGGTTAAGTAATAGAGGTCTACCATACAGCCACACATTGTGTGATAAAGCGTGTTTAGCCTCCCAGTCCGCACGGCCCCGGATCCCGAGCTGGCTACGATTGGCTCCCAGCAGGACATTGTATACACTTGTGGAACACCCTGTACTTGTTTGTACAGCACGTTGGGCACGCACGCACGCACGCACGCAAGCACACACATGCTAATCACCAGGTACATTGTACATTGATTGTTATGTTTAACATTGCCATTTCCATCTTGTCAGATGCGGGAAATAATTGGAATTCTGTTGGGCTGCTAATGGCTTGCCTCAAGGTTAGGCTCGCACAAAAAAATAAAAAAGGCGGAACGCGTGATCAACAGCGGTAATTAATTGGAAATATTGTCGAATAGAGCCCCGGACTGATGAGTTTCCAGCCTGGGTCTGACTGTGTGTCTGTCTTTGCATGTGGATATGCACGTGTGCGTGCGTGCGTGCGTGCGTGCGTGCATGCATGCATGTGTAACCCAGGGTTGAAAAGACCTGAAATGTGTCCCAAACATAATGTTTATTTGATATGGTGAGCCATATTAGTTAAGATAAGCTGTCAGGATACAAAGGGTTCATATATATATATGATTAATCTAAACTAAAGAAAATGTCAACTAAGTGAAGTCCTTATTTTGAGATGAGCACTTTTATTTTGAACATGACACTTCCTGTTTGAGCAAGCTACGCCCTGTGTTCAGAACAAGCCACTTCCTTTTTGAGCCACATGAGTGAGAGAAGAGACAGCTACTGAGTGAAGCCACAAGACAGTATTCTGTAACAAAATAGTTTGTAAAACTCAAGCTAGAACAGTCTGCTGACTGTATTATCCAGAATCTCTTCTGGGTGCAGCCAGTTGACCTGGCGAGTCGCCAGGTCAACTGGTCAACTGGCTTCGTTGCCAGTGGCGACGAAGTTTGGGTTTGTTGGCGAGATACCCATGGTGAGAAGCTGTTCACTGCTATGCTAACGTTAGCTGTAATGCTAGTAAACACACAGGGAACTGCATTGACTTATGCTACAAACGATAGCATGCTAATTCTGAAGTGGTCATGTGAGATAAATTATGTTGATGTGATGTTTTATTGCATCTCTGCACAGCTTGTACAATGCTGAATGTTTATTGGGAGTAGTGTTAAACACTTTCCTGTGCCTTTTGCACACTAAGAAGCACTTTGGTGTAAGAACTATATTTGTTCTATATAGGCTGCCTGCCATTGCACATACTACTACTGGAGGCTGCCATTGCAGTATACAGACCACATAGCAATGTTTTGATCCTGGTGTAGCTGATGCCATTTATGTGAAAATGTTTTTGTATCAAGACTGATTATTTAATTTTGATTATTTGTTTTATTGTTTTTGGGATTAATGGAATCTTACATTAGTGATGTAATGTAACATAGTTACAATGATTGTATTGACATGAGTAATGTGAATCTGATAAGATAAAGTAAGGAATTATTTTGGGGATCATAAAACCCTATATCAGAATGTGATATATATTCTGACTTACTTACTGTAGGTCAGGTTTTTGATTCTGCTGATGTCCAGCATGGCGAGCTAAACCCACGGAGATGAACCAGAAGATAACAATTGCATGCAGAAGATTGGAGAGTTGATCCGCTGACTGTCTCGATATACCCACACAATCCAACTCAGTCAACGGTGTGGTAGGAAAATCAGAACTCCACTGCACACATTGTGCAGTAGGACGAGTACACACACCACCCCACAGTGGTGTGAACTGAACTATTAGTGGTGAATCAAACAATTGGTTCTACAGTATTTACTGAGTGCACATCAGTAACAGAGACTGAAGGGAATTTGACATGTGAATTTAGATATTGGCCAATTAGGATTTATTTTGTTTTGATACCCGGGTCTGTATTTTCTATTTGAATTGAATTGAGTAATTGTACGTGTGTTTTATTATTTTTCTATTTCATAATTACATTTATTAATATTAAAAAGGGTTCACAGTTCATTAACTTCCAACAAGAGAGAAAACTGTACACTGGTGTTTATTCTGGTACCTGGCTCCATAGTCGATCCTAGCACTTCTGTCCAAAACCCAACATAAATATAGCAGGTATTTATATTTATGCTATAGCCATAACCCCTCTATTGTAACGGGTCACACAGGTTACACATGCATGCCTGCATGTTACTCAGTAAGGGAGAACGCCACCTGACAACATAAAGCATGATTTATACTAACTCTGTCATGTCTAAAATAGCATATCTACAAGCTCACAATGCAACGCACAATGCAACACATTGAGAGCTTAAAGGGCATCTATTTTTCTGTGCATGACACTGGCATGCGACAGAGTCTAAATCGGGCTTAACGGGTGATGGTTATGGAGGCCTCTGAACCCTTTGCAGCTCTGACGAGTGGAGAGCTTTGCTTAATTGCTCTTGACGTGCAAGGCTCTGTTGCCTCATTCTGCCCCCCCATCCCTTGCTTTCTCTTCCCTGCTCATGGTTTAGTTGGTAGACAATGGCAACACTCTAATGTGAACGGAGCGAGAGTGCGACGGAGAGAGTTGCAGGGTTCCAGAAAGAGGTGTATGGTTATTTATTTTATCTGAAGCCTTTAGTCTGCACTAGGAACTCAATTAGCCAGCCATTGATTTTCTGAAACTCCATGTCCATGCATTCACTATTATGAACTGTGACATTGTTAGCCGTTAACTGGACATCTTACATTTCAAGACCTTGGACTTTGGGTTGAACTTACTGTCCGTGCTGTTACTTAGCTACCCAAGGGTGATGTGGATTAGTTCATGTGAAAGGAAGTGTGTCCCAGAGGAAAAATCTATGTCTCATTTAAAGCTGATCTATTGCTTCTGAGACAGAAAGGAGCTAAACATTTTGTTTCTCATTTGTGTTTCATTTGTAGACCACTTATGTCTCGTTTACTGCTCCTAAAATCCCTTAGGAGCAATAAGGGGAGCTTTATTTGAGATTATATTGAGATTATAGTGAGAGAGAGATGAGACGTAGAGGAGATCTCTCTATTGGCTACTTTAAGTCTCGTTAGTGTCCCATTCTTATGGAGCCACAAATAAGCAACAACTGACTAGCTTTAGTTGAGATTACAGTGAGACAGAAATGAGATCTCTCTATTGGCTCGAGTCCCATTCTCATGGAGCCATAAACAATTGAGTAGCTTTGGTTGAGATTACAGTGAGACAGAAACGAGACATAGGCGAGATCTCTCTATTGGCTCGAGTCCCATTCTCATGGAGCCATAAACAATTGAGTAGCTTTGGTTGAGATTACAGTGAGACAGAAACGAGACGTAGGCGAGATCTCTCCATTGGCTCGAGTCCCATGCTCATGGAGCCATAAACAATTGAGTAGCTTTGGTTGAGATTACAGTGAGACATAAACGAGACGTAGGTGAGATCTCCAATAACTCTCATTTGAGATATAATTTACCTGTAAATGAGATACAGTAAACATGCAAATATTTATATAAAATACAATAATTTCATTCAATAAAACTTTATTTTTTTATAAAGTGCAAGGTATGCAACACTGTAAAGTAGGGATGCACCAATATGGAAATTCTTGGAGGGAGGGCGAGGTGAATACAAACAGCAAACATTATTTAACATATTGGTATCAGTATTTATTAAATTGTTATTTACAAAGGAATCGGCCAAGAATTCAGAAGGAGCGAGGTTGGCCAGGGGTCGGCCGACCCATGGGCCGACCCGGTCAGCCAGGAAATTCACCTCGATCTTCTGAATTCTTGGCCGATTCCTTTGTAAATAACATTTTTTTTGTTTTTTTTAGTGTTTGCCGTTTTTAATTTACACTTTTTGTGCCAGAGAAACAAATGCATCTTAAAACAAGAAATAAATGTTCAGAATCTACAGCTTGGTAGACTACAGATAAACACCAACACAGCCAATGCAAAATGTATGCTTATCACCACCAGATAAACAGATGCACATTAACATACTCAGTGATGTGCTCAGTGATGACATCAAAAGCAAGAGTACTCATTATGCAAAATGAGACAATACTAGACAACTAGAAACAACTATGCGGGAACTGCTTTCTGGCCTTAACAGCCAATGCATACAACCAAACAGAAAAGTCCTGTCTGATTGCATGAAACAACGTTAAACTCACTTTGCCACTCACTTTATGCATACCCTATTACCCTTTAAAAGGGTGGGTGGGTGAAATTTGTTTTTGTGCATTTGTGTTTTTTCATAGGGGCCGGGGGGAAAGAGGGCAAGGGGGAAAGAAGATCAAGAAAAGAAACAAAGTTACACAAAAATAAAATCTACATATTCACATATAAACCTGAGATGATGTATAAAGGTGCATGAGCATAGCAGCAAGACAAAGTCAGCGTGCACAAATGTCAGTCCGTGTCAACAGCATATTCTACATAAAAAGACTGACACTGGTATAATATGCAGATTAGGTCCATGAGGTACTACAAAGAAAAAGATACCTTGTAACTGGTATAATCCACAGGTAGGTTCAAAGGAGAGGTAAATCCAAGTCACTTGTCCCTGGCTGGTATAATCCACATGTGCTGGGTTCAGGGAAGAGCAAAGTTCTGAGACCAGCCTGACGACACCTCCTGTCATCAGGCTGCCGAACTTGCACGGGGAGCTCGCCTCCCATTATGTGCTGAAGTCCACGATCAACCTTGGAAGTACTTGGAGACGTTGAGGACGAGGCTGGCGCAGCTTCTGCATTTATTGGCCATATGGCCTTCTTCAAGCCCTCCGTGTAACACCTAACTGGACAACCTGTCCAGTGTGGCACACCATAAGGCAGTCTGAAGACAGAGAAGATGACATGAGCTACACAAACACACATTCAACATGACCCCCCCGCCCGCCCCCCAGTTGGTTAAAACAAAGAGACTGTGGCCCACCAGTTCACTGGCTGCATTTCTTTACTGTACGAAGGCAGACATTATTTCCCAAATGATAATGTATTGGCTACATCATAAATTCAGAATATACTTTACAAAACCAAGATGGAATACTTACTTAAATCGCATCCACCTTTGTCTGGTCCAGTCTTTTTCCCCTTCTGGAATGACACACCTCAACTGAATAATAATCAGTTGCATTCCTTCCTGGCATGCTGGTGAGCTCAGGACATAAGCTGTCCACAGCCTGTGAATAGAGAGCAAATAACACAAACTGCATTTTAAAACATCAGCTTTGCATCCAAGTTGTGTGTGTGTGTGTGTATGTATGTCACAACTAGCCGGCTCTGGTGTGTGTGTTTGGTCTGGTGTGTGTGTCGCTTCACGTCAAGTCGCAAAAACACTTGTCGTGGAAGGGATCGATGGTAGCATTAGTCCGAGATGCCTTGGTGTTATGTGTTGTTTTTGATGTGGGTGTTTGAACAGACTGTGAAGACAAATATCCTTCGGGACAATAAAGATTATTATTGACATGCGGGAACAACTGTCGGACTACCGCTCAAACATGTGCTCGCTGCTCCCGTGCTTGTGGTTATGGTTAGGGTTTGAGGTAGGTTGTCGGACCAATAATACTGTCGGAAATAAAGCCTGTACCCACCGCGGAAACCCAGCAGTTTACATTACGTCCCATAAGGACATTTTCAGAATGTATATTCTGCTAAATGCAAAACTAGAAATAAACATATATTCATATCAGCGTATCTCAGGACGATAGCGATAGATCTGTGAGGGGCCAAATCAGACAAATATCACACCAATATATCGCTCACGGATTACAGATGAGCATCTGTCTCTTAACATGATTTCACAAAAATGTAGTTTTAATGGTCAATATTAGTGACAGAACTATACTTCTTATACTTTAATTTAACCTTACCGTTGAACTTCACAATGGCTTGTCTGGCTGAGAGCTTTCCTGGTCTCTTGTTGCGGCCTTGAGGTGATGTGGCATGAGGTGGAAAAGGAGCAATCTCACTGTCCCATGATCTCCCATCCTGAAAATACAAGAACAATTCAGTTCTTCATTCAATTCAGAGTTATTCTTTTGTTATATAAACTCAACAAAAGTTCGGAAACTTAACTTTGGTCCATTATTTCTCCACTTTATTAATACCAATTGGTATTGTATTTTATATAATTTTAATCGTTGATTAGTCACCTTTACAACAAGGTATAGATTGTAAGGATCGGGTGTTTGTGGAATGAGCAACACATAGCTAAATGTGTGGGTAACACCTCCAAAAAATGTGCCAAAATGACAAATGGTTGGTATTCAACCCTTGCTTCGAGTTGCTTAGTGGATTGGATGAATTAACTCTCAGACGGAAAAAACACATATTGGCCATTTTCACGCGTACTAATTGTACACTCAGTGTTAGGGAACTCAGTAGCGGGTGGAAGATCCAAAAGCAGCTGCAACAGCTTGGCATGGTATGGGGCAGTATCTCTCTCACAGGCAAGTCAGAACAGTCAGCAATTTCAAATGCAGTGAGATATCGGGATGAGATTCTGGAGCCACTATCCCATATTTTCAGAATCTGGGCCCTAACGCCATCCTCCAGGATGACAACACTCGCCCCTACAGAGCCAGTATCTTCACAGAGTTAAGTAGCCTACCTCCAGAATTTGGGAGTAGAGTGGATGGAATGGCCTGCCGTGAGTCCAGACCTCAACCCATTTGAACACTTGTAGGATCAGTTTGGATGTGCTGTACATGCTAGAGCGACCAACAGAACCATGTTGGATGACTTGCAACAAAACATGGCTGAGGAATGGGATGCCATCCCACAACAAAATGTGGCTAGGTTTGGTGACCAGCATGGTGCCAGGCTGTTGCAGCTGCTTTTGGATCTTCCACCCGCTATACTGAGTGGAAAATTAATAAAGTGAAAAAATGACCAATATGTGCTTTTACCTCCCTTATATTACTGTGGGAGAGTGCAATCATCCAATCCACTAAGCAACTCAAAGTACCCTCTAGTGACACAGTCACTGTAAGCAAAGTGAACATCCCCTTCTTGGCAGAACATGACTGTCACAATCCTCCATAATAATATTGCTCTCATCCATGACATATACTGTAAATCACCTGCATTGTATTAAATACACTCACTAATGTCAAGTCAAGTGCTTAATGCAGACAGTCCAGAGCATCCCCGGCGACTGACGTTGAGTTGAGGATGAATATCCAGAAGGTCACGGCACCAGTGTCACAGATACCACTTGGTAGGGACTATAAGCAATGATGAGAACAGGATCCACGTTGATAGTTCATTCTGTAAAACACAGACAAAGGCTAAATAGTTGTCTTTGGAAGTTTGGATGGACACTATATCAGGCGATGTTCTCAGCAAAGCAGGGACTCTACTATATTTTTACCGATAACAGAAAGAAAAATACACACACACTGTAACTCCAAATAAAGTAATTAAACTGCACTCAACACAGAGTTTACAGTTACTTGCTCAATAGTGGGCAATTAACAATTAAATTCAACTAAATACAGTATGTACTTGTCTTGTAAACCAGTGGTTCCCAAAGTGGGGTCCGGGGGTCATTGAGGGAGTTCCAGGGGGTCCCCAACTAAATTATAGTTAGAGTTACAGACCCATAAGGGTCCATTTGGTTCCTGAGAGTGTACAAATGGGCCCTAACAGGTCCATTTGTACACCCCGAGTTAAATTAACATTTTACAATATAAATTGGGGGTCCGGGACCGGGAGATAGACATGCCATAAAATGGGGGTCCGTAGATTAATTTAATGCATTTCAAACTGAGGGTCCTTGAAATTAAACAGGTTGAGAATCACTGCTAGAGCCTTCTCTCATGGGGGTCCTTGGCATATATTTTATAATGGGGGTCCGCGGGCTAATTAGTGTCAATGTGGGGGTCCTTGACATGAAAGTGGGAACCACTGTTGTAAACTGATGAAAATTAGCTTTAGGCTAACTCTGGTCCATTTTCATGGATTTGAAAACTTAATGTGCACTGTGCACAATAGCCTAGGATAGCAATATTGTTATAATGTATAGTGAGCTCGTAGATCGGCCATTTTCAATGTTTGACGCAGATCTGTATGCTCATAGCACAATTCTAGTTTGGTCACCTGAAGGGAAATAAACACAAGTTCACCACAAGCCTCTATTGCCACAAGGTTGACTCATTTTGAACTTCCTTAATTTACCTTATGGACACCGCTGCCTTCTTGCCATCAAGGTGGTAACTAGGTGCAATTTCCCATTGACAGCCCATACATCCAAATAGAAAAGTCCTATCCCATTGTATTAAACAATGTCGAACTCACCAACAACACAGCAGTAGGAAGATCTTGTGCTGTAAGAGGCAATGCTGGAGGTTCAGGTTAGCCCTGGTTGTCCCTCTGAATCCAGCATCTGGCTTCCTTAAAATATATCAAAATAGTTTATAGTACAACATTGCCTCAATAAAAATGTATTTACCTTTAAATGTCTCAATTAAATTACCAAGTTGCCATGCAGTCAGCATCTCTGCAACAAAAGTGTCCATGGTGAAACTCCATGACTAGAATGAAATCAGATTATCTAAATTAGAAAACAGAATGACTTGACATTTATTGTAAACTTAGCGAATGTAGTAATAATTTGTGATGAGGCAACCTGCATTTGCACTACAAAAACAAATAACTATCGAAATTGGTTCTAGCTTGCAAAGCCTATTCTAGTTTAGGCACAACACAGCAGTATAAAGCAGACGAAATAACTATCTTTACATGAAGTCAATGTAATCATTCACGGTGTATTGTCCCTGTTCTCATGCATGCAACATGCTAACCATGCATGCTATGTTTAGGCACAACACTGCCGGTCACCGAGGATAACACCATGCTAACCATGCTAGCCATTAGCCCCTCTGCTCATAGTAGCCTATGAATCATAACTATCATAGGCTATGATAGTTATCCCATGACGTCTCGTTTCTGTTTTGCCAACATGGAGGCTAAAGCAAAGCTAGGCCTCATAGTAGTTTAATACAAGTAATAAAAAGAAAACTCACGATGGATAAACGCCGGTCGGGTGAACTGAGCTGAACTCTGTTGGTGGTTTGTTGTTCTCTGCTTCTGCGACTCACTGCTCAGCCGAGTCAGCCCCGCGCTTTTCTGTAACGTGTGTGTGTGTGTGTGTGTGTGTGTGTGTGTGTGTCACGTGTGTTGTGTGCGCGCGCCGCGCGGGTGCTGGGAAGTGACGTAGAAAGTACAAAACAGAGTTATATTGCCTCCTCAGACAACAGCTATATTGAAGAAAAGCTTTTAGATCTAATAAACAGAAAATCCCAAAGCGCGCGCGAGTGGCATACTGGGAACTTAAAGGTACACACACAGTTTTGATTGATTGATTGAAGAATTTATTAACAGTTTGCAGAATTACAGTACATTTCAAGCACAAACTCAATACAAAGGCTGTTAACTGTGAGTGGACGACCCAATTAAGCATTACACTTGTTTCCAACAGGGTCCACCATGTTCAAATCATCAAAACATTTAGAGACGTACAAATAGACACTTCTATAGACAGAACAGGAATTCATCAAAGTCCCACTGGCAAATGTCACAAATGTGTTTTTCTGTTCAGGCTGTTAATTTGTTTCCTTTTGTACGCAATTAATCAATTGATTGTTTTATTAACAGTTTGCAGAATTACAGTACATGGGTGGGTTTGTTGGAATCGTGTCACCCCCCTGGGGGCGTTTTTGGGGGTCTCAAGGTTCGGGGACCCCTGGGGACCCCCAGGGACCCCCACATGGTAACTCTTTCATTTCTCAACCATTTTGGACGGGGGTGGGTTCATTTGAATCGTGTCACCCCGCTGGGGGCGTTTTGGGGGGTCTCAAGGTTCGGGGACCCCTGGGGACCCCCACATGGTAACTCTTTCATTTCTCAACCGTTTTGGACACAAATGCACCCAGTGTCACAAATGCACCCAGAAACGATATATTTCAAATGTTTTAAAATAATCAAGGGGTATGTATCCCCACTTACTTTTTCGACCCGATTCCAACGGTGGTGGTCTTATTTCTCTATGATGTCAGGAAGTGGGTGTAAACGCCTCCTATCGGTCCCTTGCCCTCGAAACACGTCTGGAAAAAAGTGAGACCATTTTCGGACTCAGCACGACAAGCTGAACACGCTGATATGTGTTTCCCAGCACACAGACTTACGGTTCTCTTAATTGGCTAGCGTTAGGGTTAGTTTTCAAAGCGCGATAGCTCGGGAACAATAGGTCCGTCAGCCAAGTAATTCACATGGGCGCGTACAGATCTCCAAGATCTACGCTCCGATAGGTCCGCCATTCTCGTGCGACACCCGTAGCAAGAGTTCTCCAACTCTGACCTGTAATCCACAAGCCTTATAGACATGGTAAACCTTAGAGTGTATTGAATGGCGAAATGCTAACCCTAATTTTGAGAACCACACGTCCGTGCGCGGGGAGACACATATTGGCGCGTTCGTATCATCGATAGCTATGCGTGGATGTAAAGCACGCCCAATTTCGACCTTTGTGGGAGGAGCTATCGCGCCTCAAAGTCTAAACCACTCAAAGTCTAAACCACTCAAAGTTTTTTGAACCACATGACCGTGTGTGGAGAAACACATATCAGATTGTTCGTCCTGACAAGCTATATAACATACTAAAAGATGGGCCTCTAATATCCAATGGTTTTTGACTTAGAGGCCTTAGAGAGGCTAGACAAATAACAAAACTTTTTTTTTTCAACGGGACCAATTCCATTAAATCCAGCGTGAAAAAGTGAGTCAGACTAAGTAGTTTTTGTAAAAAAAAAATATATATTTGTGTTTGTGGGGTCCAAAAAACGTGTCTAAAGAAATATCTAAAATATTTAGAAGTGTCGTAGAGACTTGAAACCAATTCCATTGGATTCCCCGTGCTTCAGACATGGATAGACACCCTTTGTTTTAGAAAAAATGTTTTTTCCCTGTCGTCTATAGCTTAAAAGGGGCTCGACGCCGCACAGGGGTCATGGGCGTGACCTTTAATAGTTGGAAGTGTCGTAGAGACTCAGGACCAAGTTCAATGGATTCAGCTTGATGAGACGAAGAAGAAATCTGCCTGCTCAAAACAAACGGACGGATCTTTTTTTGATTTTAACGCGTTGGAGGCCACTAAAAATCAAATTTTTTAAGGATTCCTCTAAATACACTTCCCCCCCTATGTCAAGTAAGGGAAATCTAATGGTGTTAGTTTTAACTGTCTAGAAGACTTAGAAATGGGTCAAATTGCTGTTTGAAAGTTTAAAAAAATCATATTTTCTCGAATTTTAGTCATTTTGCTCCAAAACTCCTTCTACCCCCACTAAACCAATGGCGCTGAATCAGAATATGTAGGTTATATCTCAATCCGCCAACCAGAAGTGCCTTAAGTTACCATGTGGGGGGTCCCTGGGGGGTCCATGGGGGTCCCTAGGGGTCCCCGAACCTTGAGACCCCCCCCCCCGTCGTCCACTCACACACTTAACAGCCTTTGTATTGAGTTTGTGCTTGAAATGTACTGTAATTCTGCAAACTGTTAATAAATATTTCAATCAATCAATCAATCAAGCGGGAAAATCAATAAAGCCAACCTCTGGGTTAAAATAACCCAGTGCTTGGACCCAGGGGTTACCCAGGGTGATGGGTAGACAGAACAACCCAGCAGTGTGTTTACAGTAACCAAATAAACCAGAATAATGGCTGAACGAAATTAACCCAGCAACTTCTGGGTTAAAATAACCCAGGCAGGTGTTGAAGCGCTTTGACCCAGGGGTTACCCAGGGTGATGGGTAGACAGAACAACCCAGCAGTGTGTTTACAGTAACCAAATAAATCAGAATAATGGCTGAACGAAATTAACCCAGCAAGGTGTTCATAGAAATAGCCCAAGACTTCTCTGTGTGTGGCCACAGTACTTTGTCAGGCATTCCCAAATATGGAGGCTATGCAGACGTCAGAATGATGTCAGAACAAGCCAGCTCCATATGGACCCTGGGCAGGGGCCCTGTCCAGAGCCCGGGCAGAGGCCTTTTTGGGGCTGTTCTGGATATGATATAGGCTACTTCAGTGGTTCCCAAAGTGGGGTCCGGGGACCCCTAGGGGTCCTTGAGAGAGTTCCAGAGGGTCCCCAGCTAAAAGATGATTAGGAACCAAATGGACCCTTATGGCTCTGTAACACAGAGTGTACAAATGTACCAAAGTGTACACTCTCAGAGTAAAATGATTTGAACTGATTTTACAACATGCATTGGGGTCCCAGAGATAGAAATGACATTAAATGGCGGTCCATAGCCTAATTCAGGTCAAACCTGGGGGTCCTTGAAATGAAAATCTGTGAAAATCACAGAGCCATAACAATCTTCTCTTATGGGGCTTCCTTGGCATATATTTTCTAATGGGGGTCCGCGGGCTAATGAGTGTCAATTTGGGGGTCCTTGCCTTGAAAAAGTTTGGGCTACTTTACAAGTTTTCTGAATATGATGAAAATAAAGAAAGCAAATTAAATGATCTAGTGTGAAACATTATTTAATATATAATGAAATAAAACAGCATCACATTTGTTAAACGTATATGGCGTGTTCTATTAAACAATTTCAAAAGCATTAGACATACAAATTGAACATCAGCTATGATAATCTGATTGATAGCTAGATTACTGGCCAATCTGAGTCTTAAAGGAGATTTAAATGAGATTCTGTTGAGATCTCTTTTACAGATCAACAGAGGTTGTTGTGAGACAAAGCTGAGATGCATCTAAAAGGCTCAAAGGAGATTTAAATGAGATAATGTTGAGATCTCTTTTACAGATCAACAGAGGTTGTTGTGAGACAAAGCTGAGATGCATCTAAAAGGCTCAAAGGAGATTTAAATGAGATAATGTTGAGATCTCTTTTACAGATCAACAGAGGTTGTTGTGAGACAAAGCTGAGATGCATCTAAAAGGCTCAAATGAGATTTAAATGAGATAATGTTGAGATCTCTTTTACAGATCAACAGAGGTCGTTGTGAGACAAAGCTGAGATGTATCTAAAAGGCTCAAATGAGATTTAAATGAGATAATGTTGAGATCTCTTTTACAGATCAACAAAGGTCGTTGTGAGACAAAGCTGAGATGTATCTAGAAGGCTCAAATGAGATTTAAATGAGATAATGTTGAGATCTCTTTTACAGATCAACAGAGGTCGTTGTGAGACAAAGCTGAGATGTATCTAAAAGGCTTAAATGAGATTTAAATGAGATAATGTTGAGATCTCTTTTACAGATCAACAGAGGTCGTTGTGAGACAAAGCTGAGATGTATCTAAAAGGCTTAAATGAGATTTAAATGAGATAATGTTGAGAGCTCTCTCTGAGCTAAGTTTGAGACGCAACAAGTATGCTAAATTGAGCAACATTTGAGCCATTATTGAGATCTCCTTTATAGATCATTAGAGGTTCCATCTGAGACATGTTTCTCAGCAGAAAATGATGAGAAACAGGAGCCATAGCTGAGATCTCCTTTTTGTATCACATTGATCTCATTTATGGCTTGAGAAACCAACGAGAAATAGACGAGCTCTCAATCTTGGATTCTGCTTTCCTCTGGGGTGGGCTGTTCAAAACATTTCAAAGCACAGTTGGATGGTTCTTTGTCTGAAAAACAACGTTGCAAGCCATTTAGATCAGTGGAATTAATGATTATGAAATAATTAATCAAAAATCTAAATCAATCTAAATTTTAACAAGGGCACCAGTGACATGAGCTTAGGAATTAGCACAAGATTAATTTGTATTTAACCATTAAGTTTAAACCACCAATAAAATGATTAAAGATTATGAAATAATCAGTTATTATTTCATCATCATCATCATCATACTATAACCAAATGTCTAAATGTGTGTCCGTCACTGTCACTGCCGTAGCTCCTCACTGCCTGCACCAATCACTCCCACTCTTCACACAGGCATTGACCATAATAATATGGAGGGCGTAACGAAGCCCTTTTTTCGATTTCACACATTAATGATTAATAATGAATTTATTAGTGAATTAAAAATGCGAAGTACCCCCCGCAAGTATTTCACAACGGGTAAGGGGCCAGGGCTAGTCTTAATAAATCTACATAATCTGAAGGTAAGAGATCTTTTCCATTTCATAGCCTTTCTTACTTTGCATGTGTCAAAAACCAGTAACTTCAATTCTGAGCAATAATCAGACTTTTTATAAAAATGAATCAATTTATTAAACGTCACACCTAAGCTAGACAAACTCATTAAAATGGATCAGAATAATTAAACAAGAGTTCATGCAGGATTTAAATAGAATTTAAGAAACAAATCAAATGATCATGATATGATATAGATAATGTCCTTTAGCCATGAATTGGTAACATCGAATGCACACTTTCCTGAGTTTCGTAGGTCTTTTGAGCTTTGAGTGAGAGGCAGACTTTCGTGGTTGTCTGTTTTCTGAGGGAGCGGGATACACTGACACCACGGCGTGTAAACAGCGCCTCAAACTGTGACTCCGCCCACAACCGGGGGAAGTTGTGATTTGCGCTCGTTCACTGCAATGCAATTTGCGGCATTTTCAAAACAATATTGGGCAGAGTAGCGATTATCAAACGTATTCGCAATGCCATACGTTGAAAGATCTGTTGCCCGTGGACAAGGCACGCTACCTCCGCAAGTTAGATAGCATCGGCATAGATGTTTGTCCGTATGTGATTAAGGATTGGATCAAGTTGCATTGGCAGCCATAGAAAATTCTTACCCCAGGCTAAAACCGGATGTGACGTTTTTGGGCGTTCCTGTCTAGCGTGGTGTCAGTGTATAGCATGGCAGTCAGGCGGCAGGGGTCGCATCGTCTGGGGAACTCCTGAGCCTTTCGTCGTAGTGCCTGGAATGCTCAGGTCAGAGCGGCACGGACGGCAGCCTGTGGGTCAACCTTTGGGAGCGGTGTGTCCTGGTAGGGATCCGGCCAGTGGCTCAGTGGCTCAGTTACCATGTGGAGGTCTCATTGCAAGATGGAGACATGGAGATGTCTTGTGAGGCAAAGTCTTTGAAGTTCATCTTGGGAAAGGTCATTGAGTGTAGCATGCGTTTGCTCATGGCTTTAGATTTCACGTAACACGCAATCTGCAATAATTACATTTATTGTACTGTGAATGTCATATTTCCAGTCGATGATCAAGGAATTGTGGTGGAATGATTTCATGAATGAGTGGAACATTATGACATAGTGAATAGTTATCCAAAGTCAGAGCGTGATCTGTGGCGATGACACATAATCCAATGAATAGGATAGTAATCCATATTATGGTACAACAATTTATATTCTATGGGACTCTCTCCCCTTGTAAGTCTGTAGGGAAACAAGTCAATAGAATGGGGGTATATCCATGTAAGTCAGGCCTCTGTAAGTGGGAGAGTTCCAGGATAAAGTTAATGGTTTCATGTCATTCTGCATGGGCAGTATTTGATGCTGTCTCAGTCAGAAGGTACAGTACCATACTGACCATTCTTGAGGGTCAATAGGTCAGAATACCTCTCTGCAGGGCTATAACTGTCCGTCTTCTCCACTTACATGCACCGTGTGCACGTCAGTGTAGGACAGAGAGATCACTTCACATGTTCATTAGATTATCCAATGCTGTATGTGCTATACTGTAGCTGGATCTGATAGCTCAATTGTGCTTTTATACCATTCTCGTCTACTACAGACATATGATGATGAGTTCACTTCACACGGGTGTGATTTTTATAATTTGCCTGGGCTTTGGTCCTGTTGTACCAGTCTGTCCCTTTTGTGCCTGTATATGGAGATGTCAGTTTGTCAGTCCTTCAATGTACCAGTAGTTTGCAACCTCTTTCATATGAAGGACAGGCAAACGTTAACACCTTGAGGGCCCGGACCTATTTAATCCATCGTTTATAGCGCCCGAACCACTTTTAACGACGGACCAGATGTTGTTGTGAATGTGTGTGTGTAGCAGCTAACAATAGCCACACCACTCTAGAGTCGATCGACAACAACGGGAGGTAATAATAAATCTATCACGACTAACGACTGGACAGCGGAGGGCCGTCAAACACAGGATCTTTTTTCATAATTAGACGGGATGATTTAGATCGCGAGTTATGAATGTTTTAAGATTTTCGTTGTCGTCAGCTAAACAGGCAGGGAACATTTTCGATGACGTGTCACTGTTGTGCAACACCGAGGATTGCGCAACAAGCGCCTCTAGGCTGTAGAGCGATGCGATCAGTTTTCATAGCACTAATTGGACGGAGACTAATCAATCTCCGTCTCGGGCAACTGACCGTGAACTTGAACTTGACGGTGATCTCCGTCCTGCGCCTCCAAGGTGTTAATCAAAGTTACAATTCTTCTATATTCCCTAATTATGTAAACGTCTTAAGTAAAGCAGCTGTTTGACAATAATTTAACTCTTGAGTGTGAAATTAAACCAAATTGACCAGAAAGGATCCATGTTGTTTCATCTTACGTTACATCTATAAGGGTAAAATCAGATATATTAAAATATTTTATCGTTCGACTGTGCGGACCCACAGATAGCAATACCCATGCTAAAATGTTTAATTTATAACAAAAAAAAAAAACAATCTAGATCCCATGGCCTGGATGGACAGTAATTGTTGATGGTTTCCCTGATTGCAATTATTGTGACACTATATAAACTAATTTAGCTGGGGACCAAGCTGGGACACGATTGATTGATTATTAAAATAAAAAAGTGGCCAGATTGGTGGCCCGCGAACACTTTCAAGATTTTCAAGTGGGCGCTTGATCCAGAAATCCTTCCAGAGTTGAATGCTGATTCCTGAGGAGCCTGTGTGGTCTCAAGTCATGATCAACATTTCTGGCAACAAAACGTTTTGGCACTTTTTATCCGTAGTTTCTTCTGACATCACTCCACTAGACCACCCGCGGTGTGGTTAAAATGTGAGAGGATGTCTTCCGTGTGTATTTTTGGGAGTCTTTTCATGTGCTGCGAGCTTCTCTGTCAAACAGGCAAATAGTAACAGACAGGAATTCTGATTTATCAAGAACATGCTCCTCCGATTACATTAATATTAATATTGAATCACGTCACTCAAAAATAGTATACAGTACATGTCATGTTGCACCCAACTGTGATTGCACCTCAACAACCAGGAAATGTATAGCGGAGAGGATAAGGAATTTATTGATAATCTGTGTAATCCATGCATGCAAAATGCTATTTCCAGTGGTGGAAGAAGAACTCAGATTTATTTTTTTCCTTAAGTAGAAGTAGGAAATGCCACAATTTTAAAATCCTCTTTTACAAGTACAGTACTGGAGTAAATGTACTTAGTTACTTTCCCCCACTGTCCATGACACTGTGGAAATTGAGGTGGCAAAATATGACCCCACGTATAGTGGGAAAGGTTTTTACAAATCGTTAAATCTTAACTGTGTAGACGGTTCACCAGTCCATCACGGTCGGTGCCAAACGAGACGTTCACTTGCGTTCTTTCATACAGTATGTATGAGCGCCCATTCAGCTGTCTCAGAGGGCAGTCAATGTGTAACAAATGTACAGTATCATGTTAATGTCGGCTACTTATAATAGTGTGTCCTCGTTAAGGTGTCTTACAACGTGCTTGAAAGAAATTAGAATGGCTGAAGAAGGCATTGCGTAGGTGAAGTGAAGGTGAAGTCTGAAGCAACTGAAAGGATTCACATGTATGCTAGTGGAGCACATTGACCACTTAAAGCAGGGGTTCCCAAACCTTTTCACGCCAAAGACCCCCAAATTGACACTAATTAGCCCGTGAACCCCCATTTGAAAAGATATGCCAGGGACCCCCATAAGAGAAGACTTTTACGGCTCTAGCAGTGATTCTCAACCTTTTAATTTCAAGGACCCCCAGTTTGACATGCGTATTAGTCTATAGACCCCATTTAATGGCATTTCTATCTCTGGGACTAATTTAACTCTGAGAGTGTACACATGGAACCAAACGGACCCGTTACGGTCCGTTTGGTTCCATTTGTTTAACTCGGTGTACAAATGGAACCACATAATGTATGCTTTTAATTTCCTTGATACTGTAATTCTATTCTGCCTTGTTGTTGCACACTGATTTTTTTGTGCAATGATTTTCCACATGATTTTGGGCTGAACGATTAAAAGAAACATCCCTTGTGTTTTCCCTATGTCACTTCACTTCTCTCTTTCTTTCTCTCTCTCTCTCTCCCCCCCTTTGTCTCTCTCTATTCATCGTGCTATTACCCTAATCAAGATTGACAGGCCTACTTTGCAAATCTCCTTCATTCAAGCATGCGTTCTCATCTTCGCATTATACCTCCATTGTAGGCCGCATTAAACTTAAACAGATAAATATTAAACACGGCAGCGAGTAGATAGGGGCAGAATGGAAAATAGAAAAGCTAACAAAACACACTGAGATCATAATACCTCTTCCCCTCGAGACTGATATGAAATTAAACATGATTATTAAAAGACATTCAATTAATTGTCTCTTTTCTTTCATTGTCACAGTCTTTGAGACAGCGAATTATTTGATTCAAAGAGAAATGAAACCGCGGGCCCACCACAATCCTTGGGATTTATTGAAATGAAAATCAGACAAAATATTCTATTTTAGCCCCTTTTTCTCCCCAATGTAGTCGTCATGCCAATGAATGCCTCCCCACACATGTCACTTTGTAGTCACTGCTGTTGTATCCTACTGGCTCACTTGCTAGCGAGGAGCCCCCACTGGTAGGACTTAGTGCCTCCATCCTATTCCTTCTCTCCATGCTGACAGGCGCATGGCCTCCAGCCCGTGGGAGTACGTGCAGTGACAATTCTCACCCTCCCTGCCCCGGCTTCTCTCCCCCCGAACATGGTGTCACCGCATGGGCGCTCGACAAAGCCGGGTGCACCACGATGGGTTCCAACCCCTAGACCCTACGGCGGTGGGCAGCTACTTTACCCCTGGCGCCGCCCGAGCACACTCTTTTTCCTTTCCTGTTTCTTTTAATCAGGCACAACCAGTTCAGACCCTTGAACCGTGACCGATGGCTGAACCCATCTCCACGCCTCTACAGGAGGCGTCTAATCACCCTCGGCACCCAGGAAACAATTAATTCATTGAGACCTGGAACGCATCCATGTCACGTTAGCGTTAGCGTTTTAAACATTATGTTATAATTTAGCTATTGAAAAATAGCAGATCTACAAGCTCATAGCGCGCCACCGAGTGGCGCGCTATGAACTTGTAGGTCTGCTATTTTTGAAAAATCGTTAAAATGTGCCTCAAATCTTTCCGAAAATTGTCATGATTTAGAAAACTTTTTTTTTTAAATTTCGACGTCAGGCCTGAATGGGTTAACGCTCCAACGCAATATGTTTCAGCCCAATTGGACTTAATTGAATGCTATTTTCTACTTGCAATGGCGCAATTAGGCCGAGCTTCACATTCATTCGAGTGCCACTCATCTGTTTCCAAAAGCAAGTCCATCTGTCTAACGCGGTGTGTGGAGCTGTACTCTAGATGAACTTGCGGTCGTGGCGGGAGGTCCTCGTGTGGGGGCGGGAAGGGAAGGCAGAAGCTCAGACACTCGGCAGATGGACCCGGGCATCGGTGCACTGACAGGGTGATGCTTGTGGTGGAAATAGGAGGTCCAGCAGGCACGAAGGCCCTCGGAGACACTGGCAGATCTCCCCACCATCTCTCGTTGTCATCACGCATGCGCGCGCGCATACACACTCACACACAGGCGCACACACAGGTCCAGCAGGCTCGATGGCCTTCGGAGACAGTGGCAGATCTCTCCACCATCTCTCGTTGACATCACACAAGCACGCGTGCACACACACACACACACACACACACACACACACAGGCACGCACACACACACACGTTAGTATTACACTATACTTGTGCGGACAACAACATATCTATAAATCATAACCCCAACCCAAAACTAACCTCTAAACATAACCCTAACCCAGGGGTAGGCAACCTTTATTATCAGAAGAGCCATGTTGCTACATCTCCTAGAACAGATGACCTATTCTCTAAGACTGCAAAAAGAGCTGGGTGAAAGAAGATGGGAGAAATGGATAGAGTATTTAGCTGGGGGGGCGGATATGGAGTGAATATGGGCTGTGTCTTTCCGGTTGTCAATGAATCCAGGTCTGTAATATGTATTGTTGTTGCTTGTTGCTGTACATCCCGTGACCTCATTTGTTTGTTTGTTTGTTTGTTTTGTTTTTTATTATTATTCTGTTTCTTCTGTTGATGTTTTTGTTTTAATGTATGCCTTGTTTGTCTTTTGTGTCTCTTGCTTATTCAAAAATTCAAAAAATAAAGAGTTTAAAAAAAAGAAGAGCCATGTTGCATGTTGTGCTGGGAGAATGGTGTTGGAGGGGAGGGGCATGTTGCCCTGGGTGCTGGGAGAATGGTGATGGAGGGGAGGTGAGAAGAGAGGAGGAGGCAGGATCACAGAGGCGTACAGGAACGGAAGGTGCGACTTGCATACAAAGCCATTTTGGCAACTAATATAAAGTTGGCAGAGTGCGACTGTTCCCTGGCTTAATGACAGTCTGGCTGATGGAGAGACTGGCAAAAACTGAGCTCAGCTTCCCCACAGGTGACAGCAGCGGTAGCATGCAGCCAGGTGGAGCCGTGACACCGGTGTCAGGCAACCTACTCGGAAAAACAAGTTACGGCGGAAATATGACACTGTTGCTGGCTGCCACACACAGGCTCTCCAAAGTTCCCTCCATTCTGAGTGAGGGGGAAAAAGTAGAGTTTTTGTCGTCTTCTTCTTTTGTTATGTAGCCTACTCAGTTTACATAATGCCCATAATGCCACTGCGTAATCATCCCATTTATGGTCTCATGAGGGACAATTATTGCAGTGCTTTTTTCACAGTGTGGTGGGTAGGTGGTGTTGCAGACGCTGTAATGATTTGATGTGACCGTTTTGTGGGAGCGATTGATGCCTTTTTTGTATGGTGGTTATTATCAGCCACTTGATGTTTAAAAGGCAAGGTATATGTCCCTCCAATCTGAGTATTGTGAGTTGAGAAATACCGCAGGGACTCGTAGGCCTCGTTGTTGATACATTTTACATGCAAATGTGTGATCTCCTGTGTGATCTCCTATTCACCTCCTGTTTCGGCGGGAATAAGGTACTGTGCTTTTTTGTGCCATTTTTGTTAAAATGTTAAAACAATATTAAAAATATTTCAATTTATTATCATTATATTTATGTAACAGAGGTGTCCATGTGTACCTCATGTGTCACTGTGAACTTGCAGATCTGCTATGTTATCAACAATAGAGGAAGAGGAAGTTATTCACACACAAAAACGCAAAGAGTTATGGGCCATTCGCTGGATCAAACCGCTCCTAATTTAGTAAACGTGGGCTGGCTCGTCTGAGGGCGACACAACGGGGGTAATGCACCTTATCTCCAGCCAGGATTCCCAATCCAATAAACACTCGCCCCTCTGCTCCCCGTTGGATGATTGGGACTCCAATCATCCAAAGGGAGCAGGGCCGAGTGTTTATCGGACACACTCATTGTTGAGCACAGCCAGAAATTGGCTTTGTGCGTCGTGCAAAAACCCCGGCAGTGGCTAAACACAATAGAGGCGGTAATTGGTACATTTTGAGGCAGGAATCAAAGGCCGAGCATCTAGTGATCGCACCCCATAAAAAACAATTGTTAAACACCGTCCCACTTTAACCCATTTAGGCCTGACCTCGAAATTTAAAAGAAATCTTCTAAATCCTCCAGTTTTCTGAAATAAACATTTTTACGATTTTTCAAAAATAGCAGACCTGCAAGCTCATAGCGCGCCACTCGGTGGCGCGCTATGAGCTTGTAGATCTGCTATTTTTCAATAGCTAAATGTTTAAAACACCAAAAGGGGTTCCCGCACAAAATGGGTTAAGGCTACATTGATTGAACAATCTAGGGACCCATTCAGTTAAATAAATACAAATATTTAACATTACCAATAATGTATAACAAAATAACAAATTTACCTCTTTGGTGCAAGCTAGTTTTCAGTGCCTGAATAACATGCAATTGGGTTTTGCCACACACCTATGCTAATTTGCTTGCTTCCTGCTCAAGGGCCAGGAGAGCTCCCATATGCATTCAACTGAACGGCAATCCTGCTGACAAACTGAAAATGTGTCTTGGGAGATTAGATGTGGAATTACACTGTTTTTTACAGCCACTGATTGATGTTTAACCCGTTAAGACCTCAGGACGATTATATAAATACCTTCTAAATAAGTAGTTTTCAATCTTTTCCGTGCCAAGGACTCCCAAATTGATACAAATTTGGCTGCCGAGTGCTGAACCCCTTCCCCCACCCGATTTGTGCTAAGAATTCCAAAATTATCACAATTTTAACACTAAGTTATTTAAAAAAAAAAAAAAAAGCACCAGATGTACAAGCTTGCAAGCGCGGCACAAAGTGACTGCACTGTGAGTTTGTATATTTGCTATTTTTGAGTGGTGCAAACCACTCCAACAACCAGCTTTGTCTGTACCCGTGTATGTACCCGTGTACCTGTACGTGTGTGTACCTGTACGTGGGACCCAAACAAATTGGCATGGTTACTATGGTCACTGACATTACGTCAGACCACAGCTGATCAGGCTATATAAGACCTTGCACCACTCAGTGCACACGGGTGTGATTTTTAATTAATAGCCGCAATGCCAGAAAATCTAAAATTACACGGATGCTTTCCCGCTTTCAGTGGGTTAAAGTATTCGATCACGGCTTCGTAGAACATTTATCGAGGTGGCAGTTTTGCTGCCGAAATCAATGGGATCGTTATCTGTGCCGTTTGTTCCCGTTTGCGACTTCAAATGTACAATAGGAAGAAAACGTGCTTGCTTTGGTAACAGGTGCACCACCATCGGCACCACCACCCTGAGGTGAAACCTTGATAATTGGTCATATGGGATGGGGGTAGATTACAAATGTTTTGGTCTGGCAAAGCCACTTCGTAAGTCCCTGAACAGACCGACGTTGAAGCTGCTACCATCTGCCCCTTGCTTTTCTACTCTTCAGCACAGTTCCACATTATCACCTCCAACCTTCAACTGTTTTCATGACTATATATATCTATGAGCCCTAGCTATTTAAAATACAGTAAGTATAGTGACAATAGCAGATGTACAGCGCACAAAGATGTGTATGTACTTTTGAATACTACGAAGTATTTTTTTGTAAAGCAAGTACTCCTATTATTAATTAATTGTGTACTGGCCATATAAGGAGCATGTCTTGAGTGTACAGGGTTTGATGAGGTGAACAGGTCAGCTCCATACAGTATATGGAGATCTAAGGGTGGTAGCAGGGACATTCTCGAGTTTGATGAGGGCCCAGGTAGGGCCGGGCCTTAATTTTCAGGGCCTGTTGAGAATAACTTTGGGGCAGGCCTGTCTAGAGTTTGAATGGACAGGTGGGCCTGTTGAGAACTTTTCGCGGCTGCTAAAGTGTGATAATTTAGGCTGACCTAGGATCAGGTTAGTGTTCCAGCGACATGAACGGCTGTGTTACGTGTGATGATTATGCTGGTTTAGGATCAGCAGCGCAAGACGTACCACGCAATGCAAGCCCCGTCCTGGTTTGCCTTGCGCTGATTTGAATGAAAACACTGGCGTGCAATTATACTTTATATCACGGTCACGGATCCCGACAACAGTGTTGACCTCAGCGAGGTGAAAGCAAACTAGCAAAGCTCAAATCAAATTAATATAAGAAGGTTAAAGCAACCATGACAACTCTCCTGTGTATCCCATTCCCCACACAAAGAACTTCAGAAGAGAGCAAAGTAGGAGCTGTTTATAAGTGCATTGAGTGTCGTGACTTGTTAATATTCTATTCAGCCAAGACCTGTACATGAATCTGCTTCTGTTAAAACTCTGATTGTGCTGTGTGTAAAAAATAAATGATCCGTTTGGTTAATTTTAAATGCACGCATGCTGTGGAGACGAGAAGAGACGAGACACTTCTCTCTCACCCTCTGCTGCAGCGCGCAGCCTGCAGGGAACCGCTCTTTTTCTCTCTCTCTCTCTCTCTCTCTCATGCTTTAATCATAAAATGGTAATTGGTCAATACGTCCGCTATATTATTTCATATAGTCCACATTCTGCCTGGCCGGGTCGGGTCTCTCGGAATGTTGGAAATAATCGGATCTCGGTCGGGCTCGGCGCCGCCATTTGAAATAAATCTCGGAAGAGGTCGGAGTCGGACGAAATTGTCACGGATCCATTCGGGTTTGGTTTAACTATTTGAAAATATTTTCGGAATGGGTCGGAATCGGTAGAATGTCACAGATTCATTTTGGATTTCGGAACCATTTGTTTGGACTCGTGAAGAACTCTAGTCTAGCCCTCAACTCCTATAAATCTGGCACTGCTGGGGTAGCCTGGCTAATAAGCCAGACTAATATCACACAACACTGTCGCGGTATATCAGTCTGGGCTGGCTCCACTTGGATTTCATTTCCTCTTTGACGCAATTGGTCAGAGCTACTGTCAGTCAAAAGTCTCAAGCATTGAACGTCACTGTACCAAAGCCCGCCCATATTGCATACCGTGTCCCGATTGGTCCGACCTGTTCTCTGCTGTAGGAAAGAGGCGTGCTACTGAGCCTCGCCAGACCGTAATCCGCTGGTAGGCAACTTTTTTTTGCCAACGGCTGATTCGGTCTGGTTTATTAACCAGGCTACTGCTGGGGTATATACTTTGAGTATCTATACTTTAACTAAAATTCCGGGGTTGAGTACTTCATTGCTTGGTTGCGAACGCAGTGAGCACTAACTGAGACCTAGCAGAACATGTCTGTGTGTCTGTCTGTCTGTGTGTGTCACGCTGTAACACCACCCGCCCGCCACCAGAGGGCGCAGCTGTATCACACAAAAAGCACACACACACACGCACACACGCACACACAAAAAACTTAACTTAAAAAAAATCATTAAAAAACACTTAAAGTACGTAATTTATTCTAATTGTTATTGCAATTTACGAGCTGCGTTCGCTTCCCGCGTTTGCGCGTCTTACTTGTACTAATGGTTCTGCCAGGAATGAGATGGTTATGCATACAGACACACAATGATTATGATAAAATGTTCATTTCACTTTCACAGAGACACCTCCACACTCCCGCCTGCTTTCCTTTCCAGGCTGCGTGCGTTTGCGGCACTGCGTCACTTTGCCATACTTTGCTCCGTGAGTTATGGGGTTCAACAGGCGACCATATGGACAGTAAATGCGCTTTCTGTCACCACAAAACTCTTTTACAGTTTACCAGCGCGTTGCTTTCTTAATCACGAGTGCCATTATCATTACCGTTGATGTAGCATTTTGTTTTTTTGGTCGTTAGACTCAGGGCTTTACATGATTAAAAATAAAATATATGCCGTGGTGCAATCTGCAGCGTCTGCTGCTGCCTGCCAAACCAGCAGTTCTGGCCGCATGGTTATTGCCCTCATCAAACCCCTTCGGAGTGTATATTTTCAGACGTTACGCCTCGACTAGCCGCATCATGTGCACAGAGGGGTGTTTTTTATCACCCGGTTGTATGAATATTTCAGATACTGTATGTACAGTATACATAGTGAACAGTGGTATTATGATTTGTTTTTCCTCTGAGCCCAGAATGGCAACTTAACAACAGTCCCTACGACACAACGTGTGTCTGTTCATAAATATCTGTCGTGGTGGAGGAGGGACGGTCTGACCCGCTGTGGGATGGGATGTGCATTATTATCCTTTATTGCTCAGAGCAATCATATCGCCGATCTTTAAATTTATCGTGAAATTGTGCGTCATACACTGGACAGATTGTTTTTTCTGTACTCTACACCGAATCTCCTATAGACACAAAAAAAATGCAGATCTATAAGCTTATAGATCTGCATTTTTTTGTCTATCTCTTCCCTCTAGAATGCTAAAATGCAAAAAATGTGGCATTTGAAGGGGTTTAAAGGAGAATTCCATGCTAGAAGGCTTTCTTACCTTTCTTTGTAGTTGTTACGTCACCACCAAAGGCGCAAAAGCGCATTATTGGCTATTTCCCCTACCATAAGTCCTCAATGAATTAAATTGAATTGCATTGAATTGAATGGGGCATTGGGGTGTTCTGCTAAGTCGCTTATTTCCATCGCTCAAAAATCCTTTTATATATCCTCTCTTCATAATGTAAATGGTATCCCAAGCGGCACATTTTCAATGGAAATAAGCGATTTAGCACAAAAACCCATCCCCCATTGGGGAAATAGCCAATAATGCACTTTTGCACAAAATAACACCTGGACCTCTTTGGTTGGGACGTAACATCTACAAATAAAGGTAAGAAAGCCTTCTAGCATGGAATTCTCCTTCAATAAAATATCATTAATCGCAGTTATTTTTGGCCATAATAATCGCACACATGAAATGTTCGCGTTGTCCCGTCCCCGTCGACGACGACAACAGCAGCACAATTTGTGTTCCCTGCTCGCACACGCCTATACCTGTCACGTTGGAGGAGGGGGCGGTCTGATGCCACCGCATCGGGCCCGCTATCACACTGGGTGCAGCTGTAGAGCCGACGAGCTGCCTCAGCGCTCTGAGGCTGTGCACGTACACCTGTGCTCCAATCTGCCTCGGAACATCCTCTTTTTGCTACTCTTTTGACACTTGAATCAAAAAGTAAATACAAATATATAAACCACCCTTGCTCTTTGCCTCAATCTTCCACCCCAACCCACCCCCTTGATTTTCCGTTCCCCGCAATTCCACTGAGGACGTGCTCTGTGTACATGGGCTGCACAGGGAGGCTTCGTGTCCGAGGCTCCTATTTTTTTCCCGACAGAAATGAGAATATCAAACTCAAACAGAGATGCTGAAGAGACGGGTTTTATGCTGCAAAATGACCACGCTCATGTATGGCAGAAATTAACCCTGAACATAGAGGAAGGACGATAAAGTCCCAGTTGCCGGTTAGAAAAGTCTCACTGCCCCCATTAAGAAGCACCTCCTAACATTAATAACACAGCCTACCAGAGGACAGGTATTTTTTTTAGCTATGCCCAGCTTTCAGGGTTTGTGTGAACACAAACATTGGCTTGTGATTGGCTGATCACACCACAGCGATGATTTGATTGGCTGAGCAAAGTACATATTGAAGATAAAAGTGAGGGCAGAAAAGTGAAAACGCCAAAAGTGATTGGCCGGAATGACTTTTGTGATTTGTTTGGCCTAGCACGGAATGTGATGTATGATAAGAGCGCCACTCACTTCCGATTTCTTTTTTTTAACTTAAAGTAGTACTCCAGATTTAATGCATCTGTCTTTTGCTTTCAAGGGTAAGACCACTTTTGTAGAGTTTTGGCTTGGGTTTGTGTGTGACACTACCCCAATTGTGTGAAATGTACATGTATTACTTGTATTGGCTAAGACAATGAAACCTACTAGGGGATAACAAGGGAATATATTAGTTCATGGATATTTACTTTAAAAAAACTTTTGGTCGTTTTATCGTCTACTCTGACTTTTTAAGTTGCTTGATTCTTTTTTTGAGTGGTGTAAACCACTCCTACAACTGGCTTTGTTTGTCTGTCTGTCTGTGCTCAAAAAATGAGCACGGTTGCTATGGTCACCCAGTTCACACGGGTGTGATTTCATTACGTCAGACATTACGTCAGACCACAGCTGATCAGTCTATATAAGACCTTACACCACTTTTTAACGTTTTAGTTTCCTCCGGCCTCCTCCTGGAGGAGGTTATTTTCCAAAAGAATTATTCAAAATAAATTACAGTAAATTAAAAAACACGGCCCTCTCACTTAATAGAAGGACAATATCAGTTGGGTGTTTTCGATGAATCTATCATGGTTAAAATGGAGTTTGAGGTTAGGAAGGGGGCAGGGCAGCAAAAGAGTATCAAATATCTAAATATTGAATCAAGTAACTTAAAAACTTTTTAGTTTGGGGTGTTCACATAGGCCTGAGTAGACGATAACATTACCAAAATTTTTTTTTATCCCACAATTTTGTAACCCATTTTTCACCACTGTCAATTATCTAATGTGATCCTGGGCTCTACACACCCTCCGCCAACTTAGTCCCCATATATGGGGGACATGGGGAGAGCAACAGACTTGAACTCATGCTTCCTTCATGCCCGAGTGTCCAAGTTGCTCCTTTACAGCTGACGGGGGGGAGTTTCCCTGGTTGGACGTAGCGTGTGGAAGGAACACGTTATTCCAACCAGTTCCTTTCCCCTCCATCAGGCGCCCCGGCTGGGGATGCAGTTTAGAGACCAGGATTACTGCATGTTTTTTGTGAGGGTACCTACCCTAGGGGACATGGGGAGAACATGCAAACTCCACACAGAAACGCCCTTTCGCCAACCCCGCCTTGGGTATGGGCACTCCACTGACGCGGAGGAGGAAACACGCCGCCAGCACCCACAGCGTCCCGAGCGGGAATCGAACCCAGCAGGTGCCCCACCAAAAGTTTTTTTTTAAAGTGAAATATCCCTTTAAACTATGGTTGAACATTTAACCCCAAAATGTAGTAGGCCTATACAGAGAATATATTGTGTTTAATGTGTAGTTAAACATTGGTTTTCTGTTGACTTGGTTTGATCATAGGGGGAGCTGTGGGGACAAAAACAAAACGTTTGATCAACAGTTCCAGGATAGTTCCAGGAAGTGAGGTGCCAGGAAGCTATAAAGGTACAGCTAGTGAGGCGGCCAGCAGGGGTTCCATTTTGGGGCAGTAAGAAGAGTGTTTGTGTTTGGTGGTGGTTGCTTGGCAAACAAACCCTTTACTAACTAGTAGCCAATACTATACAATGCAATAAATCAGAACTTAGTAAACCAATAATAAACCTTTGACCTTTATGAAGGGGAAGAAAGAAAGTTGAAGGTCAGACATTTCTGATGCGGAACCAGCTAAGGACTCCTGACATGATGGTTTGGGTGAGGACTCTGAGGAGAAATAGGTTGTGCTTTCTTTTTTGCTCTACAATACAGTTAGTTTCCAGTGTAAAGATTTACTGTTGCAGGTAGGCCTACAGGACCTTTATTTCTTTACATTATTGAATGTAACTCAGACATATCATTTTATGGTTCTGGCTGTTATATGTGTAGTTACCTTGCCATGATGTAACTCCAAATGTGGACAAGAAGAAAAAAAAATTGCTCCAGTGATTAGAAATTGACTTTGTACACTGAAACAGCTCTCAAAGTCACTCTTTTAGTACGTAAACAAACACAGCATTTATTCAGACTATATATATATATATATATATATATATATATATATATATATATATATATTCCTAATAAAAATGGCTAAATTGAGAGGACATTTTTTATAAAAAATAAATAAAACTTAATTAATAAATACAAATTTATTGTCCACATTTGGGGTTACATCATGGCAAGGTAACTACACAACCCAAGCCTCTACAACAGTGGTCTTACCCTTTAACAGTTTGACTTGGGGGTTAAATAATCGTGATCCCCATCTTTTTCACTTAACTTCGAAGAACCACCCCACCGACATTGTTCTGTTTCATGAAAATCTGCCTTAAAATGGTGTGATCCTTCGTGTTGAAAAATAATCCAAACTGCCGATCGATAACAGAGCGTAGGACAGAGCAAATTAATTTGTCCCTCCCTCGCCCAAAAGTGTAGATCGCGATCTAGATCACTAAGGTTGTGCAGGTAGGACACATGACATGGCCTAAAAAATATGTAATTTAAATGTAAAAAACCCCACAATTTTTGGTATCTGCCACTTGAAATAAGGTGACTTGATTGACTTCAAAAGAAGCCTGTCAGCTCAAACCCACAATGCAATAGGCCTGCTTTCTTTTCAAGAGTGTTGCGCACAAACATGAGTAGCATTACAGTTATTATAAAATAAAATAAACTACCAATTCCTCTGTTTTCCCTTTCCACGTGCGTTTGTCTTATATATAACAGTGCCCCCCGCTATTCCAAAGGCCCACAGGCCACAGGTACATTACATTATTTCCAGCAATTGTATAATATTTATTTGGTGGGTAGATCTTGTTGAGCCCGTCATTTTGAAAGTAGCTCTCTAGTCAAAAAAGTGTGAGCACCCCTGCTCTAAACAATTGATTTCCCAACAATCCAAAACAACACTCAGGTGAACTCACAAGGTGTCATCTATGTCAGAGTCGTGTTGCCGCTCTTTTTAACTCCTCCAATGAAAAGGATTTGGGTCATAAGGCCTTGTCCTGACCCCTCACCCTTTCTTAACGGCTCAAATAGAGGAAGCAACGGAGACAACGCAACAACCTCTGCTGATAAGACAAGTTCATAATTCTCCGGTGCTCTCTCATCTTTGCCCTGGCGTGCGCCGCATGCCCTTCAACATTCCCCCCCATTCATCAATAGAGAACGCTCTCCTCGGGAAGACGAGAGCATATGCAAACCATCCCTGACAGAAGGCATTTGGTATGCTAAAGGCTCCTGATAAATGGTATTAACCTGGCCAGGTTCTCTCACGGCACGCATGCATAACAGAGCCGTTGGAGAGGACAGCCGGTCTGGTAACCTACAGTTGGGTGCCACCGATAGTGTCCCTTATCATTTGACCCATTTAGGCCTGACCTCAAAATTTAAAAAAATCCTTCTAAATCCTCCAGTTTTCTGAAATAAATATTTTCACGATTTTTCAAAAATAGCAGACCTACAAGCTCGTAGCGCGCCACTCGGTGGCGCGCTATGAGCTTGTAGATCTGCTGTTTTTCAATAGCTAAATTATAACATGTTTAAAACACCAAAAGGGGTTCCCGCCCAAAATGGGTTAACTGTCCTTTTGCGCAGATCACGCAAACCTCAGCAAAAAGAAAAGGACAATATCGATGGCCTCCAACTGTATAGATTATAGGGGAAAAAAAAGGTTGAGGGGAAAACGAAGGCACATAAAAGAAGAGGGGGCACGTCGTGGGCATTACGTGAAGTCAAACGGGGCTAAAGGGAGAACGATCGAACGCATCATATCAGCACTTCATCTCATTGTCGTCTGCACACTGTAGTCAGGGGCTTGCACCGCTGCGGTCTGCATACAAATGTAAAAATTACATTTCCCCCGACTACGGAAGCCAGAAGCCAGCAGGGCATGTTCTGAACGCACTTACCGATGCCCTTTGGAGTCCAATATTTATACTCTAGCCGTTTGTTGGGAGAGTTAATGCAATGAGCATTGGAGCTGAGGAAGACTGCCTGTTTCTCCGTGTGTAAGCCAACACATGCAAGGGCCCTGCGAGGGTCTGAAGTACGTTCAATTACAATCTTAGCCAACCTCGGTGTCTTTCCAACAAATTACTGTAGGTCACTGGCTCTCAGCGGAGTCCGGGGACCACCAGGTCTCCTCGCGTGGGTGCCAGGGGGTCCCCCGGCAAATGATGGATGGTTAGGAACCAAATTGACCCTTAAAGGTCTGTAACTCCGAGGGGGAACAAATGGAAGCAAATGGACCTTACGGTTGTGTGTAGTCGGATGTCCAGTTAAACATTGTGTAGCCATCCTCTCTCGTTCTACCTTGAAGAGACCATCTTCAGAAACACAAAATGGGGTTAAATGGGTTTAGATTCCCTGCTGTAGGTGCTCTGTCTCAAATGCCCTGTGCCCCAGCACCTTCACCACTCCGTCCCTGTCAATAGAAAATTACCATGTAACACGTTTTCTGTGTGGTTCGGGCGGAGGTTGGACAGTCGGAGACGATTGATCGAGGCTATGTATCAATAGCGCGGGCACGAGACACTCAGCACTTTTTGGAAGGAGGATGCATTTCCGTTTTGATGTGTGGGGTTGAAAGCGGATAGGATGGTATTTGGACTCAGATTCCTCTTTAGTCATGCATGAAAACATGTATCAGTTTTACATCCATATCTAAAGAGACGCGAGGTCTTGCTGCCTGTGCAATAGCGGGTGTATTTGATCTGAGGATCAATCTTTTTCCCTCGTATATGAAGACCATCGGCCATGAAAGGATAATGCACTGCTAGGCATTTGTCATATTGTCGTGAAAAGGAAATGCATTCCATGCAAGAAGATGTGTTAGAGCTTACTTGAATTCTATCAATGGCCAAGTGATATTGATTATTGGCAGAGCCAAGGAAGTTCCACGATGGTGGGTCTTATGTTTTGTTTTTTCATCAATCACGAGAAAGATCATTTATCAGCTTAGTTTTTTTTAGCTGGTCTCACAAGATCACAGAGCCATCTGTCTAAACATGTAATCCATTTGGTAGTGATGGCTGTTTACAACCAAACCCAACTGAAGAAACAATGTAAAAAACATGTGCTAAAACATCCTTGTTGTCACATTTCATAGAGAACAAATGGTATACCAAAATATGGGGCGACTGTGGCCCAGGAGGTGGAGCAGGTCGTCCAATGATTCCGTGGGTCGGCGGTTCGAATCCCGGCTCCTCCTGTCTACATGTCGAAGTGTCCTTGGGCAAGACACTGAACCCCAAATTGCTCCCGATGTGCTGGTTGGTACCTTGCATGGCTTCCGTCGCCATCGGTGTATGAATGTGTGTGAATGGGTGAATGTAATGCACAATCTATGTAAAGCGCCTTGGATAAAGGCGCTACATAAATGCACCATTTACCATTTACCATATTACAAAAGTGTAGGCTGTAATGAGTCTGAATTAATTAATTGGTTTGATTATACATTTCTCATTTAAGGTAAAGATTGTTCCACCACAGCACGTCACAGAGCGATGCCTGTCCATCTGCTATTTTTGAACATTTTTGAAAAGAACGTGTGAGAACTACTGCTTCATAAGGTATTTTGGAGAATCGGCCTCAGGTCTTAATGACTTCACTTTAAATTCAAAACATTAAAGAGGTGATTTTGTAGCTGTGATCATGCGCTGAATTAGTGATTCTCTGTCACATTACTGCAGACCCCAGGGGTAACAAAATAAGCTGAAGCTGATGTTACTCCAAGTGGGGAAGGGTAAAGACGAAAAGAACAAGTCCCGTGTGTATGAATGAATGAGGCTGGAGCCTCGGGCTAGGGGTTGACTTCACTTGATCCACTGTGCTGCGAATACATCTCACAGCAACAGTGTTCTATGCTGCACGGCTGTTGGTTCTGTACACCAAACTTTTTCAGCTGACACTTTAATTTGTCATCTCGCCATGACCCAATCTTGTATAAAAATAAACCCAACATGAATTCCATTATATGAACTAACCACTGTTTGATGGTGGAAATAGCTGATGTACATTAATAGCCTGGCACAAATCTGCCAGAGCTAAGCCAGGCTATCTCTACAAGTTCACCAGACAATGTGACATGGTGTGAGCTTGTGGATCTGCTATTTCCACTGTTTTGTTTTATATAGTATGGGAATCATGAAATATGTTATTTTAAATTACTTTTGATATGTTAAATCATTTGAAATAATATGAAAAATGTTTTGAGGAAATGAAAAAAAGAAAAAAATCACACCCGTGTGAAATAAATGAGGGGCGCTCTTATCATCGTACATCATGCCAGCCAATGGGAGTACGGGCATAGAGGGGCTGCTGTGCCCTTGCAAGCCAATGGGAGTATGGGCATAGAGGGGCTGCTGTGCCCTTGCCAGCCAATGGGAGTATGGGCATAGAGGGGCTGCTGTGCCCTTGCCAGCCAATGGGAGTATGGGCATAGAGGGGCTGCTAAGGTTCAACCTAAACATTACCGCAAGCACGGGAGCAGCGCATGTTCGCCAACCTTCTTAATGCATGTTTGGAATAATGGGACTTATTAGTCCCCAGTAGTCGATGTGTTTCCTCGAACTGCGCCTTGGTCTAAATAATCAAATGCTTCTTGATTATTTCATTGATCGAAAAAGTTACCAATAGAATGATCGCTATTTTTTTTATCAATAGTTGCAGCCCTACCAGGTGGCTAAGAAGCAACATTGGGTTTGTTTTTCTGTAAAGTTTCTTGTAAATATTGATTTGTTTTTGGGGAGCTTGTTTTTAAAGTGTAGAAACTTTGCTTATTTGGGCTTGCTTACTAATTAAACAAGTCTCATTCAAACATTTTCATGTCAAATCAAAATTGTCCACAGACCCCCATCTAAAGATATTTTCTTTTGTGACCCTTTGGTGTCCGATGTGGACTATAGTCGCTTCGCTTGTGCTGGTCCTTTTCTCTCTCTCTCTCTCTCTCTCTCTCTCTCTCGCAAAATCTGACAGCACTGCGGCAGCCTATTTACTGAGGGGTTTGAAAGTGGCCATTCCGGTGAAATCTGAACATCTTATGACATGCACACCATTTATGACTGTGCTGAACCAAATATATATTTTTGAGTGGTGTAAACCACTCCTACAACTGGCTTTGTTAGTTTACGTGTCTGTTCGTACCAAAAAATGAGCATGGTTGCTATGGTCACCCAGTTCACCCGGGTGTGATTTCAGCTTTGTTAGTTTACGTGTCTGTTCGTACCAAAAAATGAGCATGGTTGCTACGGTCACCCAGTTCACCCGGGTGTGATTTCATTACGTCAGACCACAGCTGATCAGTCTATATAAGACCTTACACCACTCAGTTCACACGGGTGTGATTTTTCTCATACTACCGGTATATAGAAGGTATGCGCATGCATAAAGTGAGTGGAAAATCAGATAGGACTTCTAAGTTTGGATATATGGGCTGTCAAGGCCAGAAAGTAGATTTTTGCCACTCAGTAGGTGTTTCCCACATAACTTCCGGGTGTGATGATGATGAGGTCACGCACATACCCTCTATTTTGCCTTTTGTAATATCTTTAACTTGACCGCATCCCTCTACAGTACAGCATTAGCATGCTTGTTCAACAATGCTAACAATACAAATCTTTTTATTTTATTTAAACTTAATCACAAGCATGTGTACAGTACAGCACAATAAACAGACATCACCTTGCTGTCTTCCTTCAGGATGGACCAGATGATGAACTCCAACAGAGGCAGCCGGTCTCTTCAGGCTCAGCCAACGCAGTTGCTGACCAAGCTCCTCCCTCTCCACACCACAGGTCTAGTACACACGCACAAACGCGCATGCACATGCGTGCACGCACACTGGTGTTGATTTTTTTTTAGCCCTCTGGATGCTGAAAATACTCGATATACAAGCTCACAATGTGTCACAGCACGACACGTTGTGAGCTTGTAGATCTGCTATTTTCAGAGCGCAACGCCCAGGACGCAACCAAACATAAAATGACGTATCTTTTAGTTCTACTGGATCTCTTCTCCCCTCGTCCCTCCCTAACATTTTAGCCTAGTTTTTATTTGTTTTATTTTTGTTTATTTTAGTTTTAAGTCATCATAGCTTAATTACTATATTGTTTTTAATTAGTTTTCGTCAGTGAAAAAAGGTGGTCGACAAACATTTGTCGTCGTAGTTTTATTCGACGGAATTAACATTGACTCTCTCTCTCACACACACACACACACACACACACACACTGCAGTTCTCTCAAGGGCATGGACAATAAGCGCGTGCGGGAGCGTGGGGCGAGGAGAAGTGTGGCATAATGCTCGGACTAATTTAACCAGCGGGCTGAGAGGGGAAGTGCTGAGTGGACAACTGCTCGGTGGCCGATCTGGGGCCAGGGCTGAGGGCCCCGCGGCGACAGACAGACAAGAGACAGCCAAGGAGCTGAGACAGCGGAAATGTCTACCCCACGCACACACACACACACACACACACACACACACACACACACACACACATGTTCATACACGTTCATACACACTCCTCTTTCTCTGAGCGTGTTTTCCCCCCACGCGCACACGCTCTCATCAAGGGATACGTGCGCGCGCGCGCGGGTGCATTTTCAAGGGTATGCCACCCTCGGGTGCCAGCTGCAGCCCCAGCCGCTGCCGTCGCATTGTTCTTTATTTTGTTCTTGTGCTAAGGGGCTTGTTGTTCTTCGTTTCGTTTTTTTTTTTCTCTTTTTCTTCTCCTCCTCCTTTTTTGGCATCTGTCGTCTTACCCCCGTGAGCATGTCCATGCTGTGTCCCGGCTCGGTGACAAGGACATCCCATAGCGCCAGATGGACCTCCCACCCAGCAACCTACAGTACAGTCCCTTCATAAATGTTGATCTTGTCATAGTTTTGGAAAACAAATGGTGTTCTCTCTCTCTCTCTCTCTCTCTCTCTCTCTCTCTCTCTCTCTCTCTCTCTCTCTCTCTCTCTCTCTCTCTCTCTCTCTCTCTCTCTCTCTCTCTCTCCCTTCAACTTTGTGCATGCAAACGTGCTCTGGTAATGGGGCGAAGTCTCAGATGTCCTGCTTTTTCGTGTGCCCTTGCCTGTCAGCTTGCCGACACTCATGACGGAAACAATATATCCGACATCCAGAAAGGTCTCTTTCTGTCAGTATCTTGGCACTACATTGGTATAGGCTATTGACGTATACTCTGTTGCTGCTAGTGTTTCATTGGATCCTCTGAGTCCAATCAAGTCTACATAACGCTGATATGTGCCCGCAGTTATACCTCAATATTGTCAACGTTTCATTTGATTGCAGCTGTGCATGGCAGTAATGTATTTTTTTGTGTGCCTGTGCCCCATACATTTACAGTATCTAACCTCAGTGACCAGAGAGGGAAAGTGCATTGTTGGTGAGGAACGCAAATAAATCCCCAGGACTTCTCTGGTCTGGGTAACATTCTTTAGGAACTTCTGCTGACGTACACCTTGGCTAAAGGTCTCGGCTCCACGTCACCCTGCATCTCCCCCTCTGATGCCAGCAGTTTCAGTTGCCTTAATGTCAAGCCACTTTTGTGCATTCAGCAGCAGTCTGTTTCCTCGGCGGAAAAGGTTAAGATGCTATGTTTGAGGGTTCTGGGCGGGATGCCTCCTGCGCCTCCAATGCACAGGCCCCTGGGACAGGCCACAGCTTAAACCTGCTGACAAGGCCACTTTGCCAGTAGGTCATTGTGGAAATGTGAACCAATTACATTTTAGATGTAAGCACACAACTCCACTGATCTCAATGTTGGACAGCAGTGACTTGTGCATGCATGCGTGCGTGTGCATTCGCGCGTGTGTGTGTGTGTGTGTGTGTGTGTGTGTGTACGTGTCAGGCCTAAATATGGCTGTTTTCTCCAATGTCACTCTGCATCTCGCCCTCGGGGCTACGCTGTCCCAGGGGTAGATCCCTGCGGTGACAGTTTGTGACTAACAAGTGCAACCGTTGTTTTTGTACAATTTGATCGATGTGAAGTCTATGAACTTCTTGTCAACGGTATAACCTTGCTCAGCCAGATCACAGTTCCATCCCTCTCCACAAGTCTATCTTGTCAGCCCTCAACTTGTACAATTCTGTCCAAACCTACAGTATGGGTGACCAGGCCAATCACTATTGACATTTTCTTGGACATTTCTGGACAATCTTTGCATTTTGGTTGGAGATTGCATTTACAGCAAAGCATTGAGTTGAACATGCACTTTGAAATTTGTACTTTTGAAAACTTATTGTGTATTTCTTGCTTGTATTTCTAAGCAAAGTACTACAGTACTTTAACTCAAGTATAATTGGACAGAGCAACTTTCACTTGCTTGTACAGTAGTTGAGAATATTGACCAGGAGCATCTATACTTTGACTTAAGTATCGGGATTGAATACTTTGTCCACCACTGCCTATTCCAACCGTTTCAAACTCCCCAGCAAGCCAAATGACGCCATGATGACGTCCGCCGGTGACTCCGGTGACGTTCAGGACTATAGGCCAGATCCCAGCCCATACGCGGATGATCTTTACGTCATTTCCAGGACATCTTCACCAGTTGAAATAATATAGCTTATTCTGGGCCAGATCTGACTAGTTATGATATGACTTAAGTTGATCTGGCCTCGATCGGACTCTCTCTGATCCATCCAGGGACGTGCGTCTTAGTGGGCAGAATTTATGTTTGTTGACTTGAAAGCAGGTGATATTCTGGGTCAGATGTGACTAGTCTTGGTTTGACTTGATCTTGCCCCAATAGAGACGTCACTAATTCGTCCAGGTCCTGAGCGTGCTTGCTGGGCCCACATGGTTTCTGTGTAGTGAAACATATAGGCATGTTAAATGCGAATTGGCCGCAATGTAGGGGTGTAACGATATGGGAGGCATACTATGGTCCGACGGAGCATTGGTTCGACATGCGTCCGCACCTCGGACTAGCGCCTGCTCCCGTGCTTGCGGTTATGGTTAGGTTAGGGTTTGAGGTGGGTTGTCGTGTTTCTGACCAATGACTAGTCGGACCAAACACATGCACTCTAACGATACACCAATCTAGAAAATAGCAGAACAAGCACACTATATCGGCTATATTTATGACTTTTTTAAATCATTTATGGAATTTATTAAATGTGTTTGTTTTAAAATATCTAAACTTCTGTGGCACAAAATGAGTACCAACCCACTGCTTGGTAAACAGTGCATTAGACAATGTCAATATGTCAAAACTATGGTTTACCATGGTATGTTATTTAATTACAATATGAAAAAAGGCGTATTTCCAACTCGATCAGAGTTTCCCAATGGTGCTACCACAACTTTGAAAGCGGCCTTATCTGTCCTTTTCAGAACTTCTGGGCAAAGTCACAAAGAATACTTAATGCTAACAATACAGTACAGAGGGGAAATCCGTCTTATAATAACCCATTTTGGGCGGGAACCCTTTTTGGTGTTTTAAGCATTATGTTATGCTTTAGCTGTTGAAAAATAGCAGATCTACAAGCTCATAGCGCGCCACCGAGTGGCGCGCTACGAGCTTGTAGGTCTGCTATTTTTTTTAAATCGTTAAAATGTGGCGCAAATCATTGAGGTGGGGGTCCGTTGCCCAATAGAGATAATTCTGGGGGTCCTTGACATGAAAAAGGTTGAGCACCACTGACATAGAAACAGGTTTTTCAGAAAAATTTAGAACCTCAGTCTAAAATGGGATAAGAGCATGAGTGAAATTGTACAGGAGCAGAGCTACAAAGTCTCTACTGTATGTGTGACAAACAAACAAAAAGCCATGAACAGTAAATTTGTCGGAATTTACCAAAGGGAATGAATTCATAAATAATTCATAGTTCCTTCAATTAGATCTTAGCATGAGATGATCCCTCAGCTTCCCCCCATCTCTGTGGAGAGTTACTTTGCAGCTAAAAGTGGCAAGAGTTTGAAAATGCTTTCCTCTGTAAAACAATCTTCCAACTGATTCTCCCCAAATCCGAAAGTGTTCTACTAGGCAAACAACCATTTATTTAGTCCTGGCTCAAACTAACCTTGAAGGGGCGTCTCAAATCCCATGTCTGATTGGGTGCGTGGCTTCGTCTGTGATGGAAGGCAAAGCAAATGCAAAGTATTCATTAAAAGGAGAGCAAATGGATGTGGTTCACCCTGGAGAACCTCTCCTCCTACAAAAGCCAATTTGAAATCTTTGCCAAAATATATAATGCAAATTCTCCGCCTTCAACAGTTCAATAGTTTCCTTTGCCAACTCAATTAGTTTCTACTTTCTTACACAACTTCCTTTCTATCAGTCTTGATACACCCTCGCATTGACTACCTCAGGGTAATACAGGTAATTCTGCAAAATATAAGCCATTATGAAGAAATACATGTTTGTGCATTTCTTCCTCACTTTTACTCAAGCCTTACGGAAACTAGGCATGAAGTCCCTCAGAGCGAATAAGCCACACAAGGTCACAGGATCAATCCAAGAGACTTCCCACATGTGGGAATCTCGTGAACCTGAAATTGCCACTCAGTTAATTGCCTCAGGAATCCTTCCAACAGCATCCCGTTAGGACCTCTATGGGTAGTGATAGTGTTTAGTTAACCCATTTTGGGCGGGAAGCCCTTTTGGTGTTAGCATTATGTTATGCTTGAGCTATTGAAAAATAGCAGATCTACAAGCTCATAGCGCGCCACCGAGTGGCGCGCTACGAGCTTGTAGGTCTGCTATTTTTGAAAAATCGAAGAACCACTGACATAGAAACATAGCTTTTTCAGAAAACTGTCAGGATGTAGAAGACATTTTTAGAATCTGATCTCGGGTCAAAATAGATTAAGGGGAAAGGGAGGGTGACTGGATGCTGCAGGGGTTTTGGGGGTGGTGGGGGGGGGGAGTAATAATACAAATCTCTGCATATAGTCTCTTTTATCTTCTCACACCGGAGAGCAAATTGCCGGGCTGTACGGGCTGAAGAATCATGGTGGGAGGGGGCAGGGATCAGAAATCCCCCTGGAGCCCCCGGGGGGGGAAGGGGCCCCTGGCTGCCTCTGGACCGAACGATGCTTGCGGCAGATTCACGGCAGCCATTTTCAACAACATCAACCCGAATGTTGCCAAGAAGTGCAACCCCGACTGTGACACCGCTACTGGGAATCTGTGCCGTTTGTTTCTGACCTCAAAGTCACTGCTGTTGATGTGCCGCGTTGCCAGTCTCACATCTAATTAACTTATTTTGACCTGAGATCAGATTCTAAAAAATGTCTTCTACATCCTGACAGTTTTCTGAAAAAGCTATGTTTCTATGTCAGTCGTTCTTCGATTTTTCAAAAAATAGCAGACCTACAAGCTCGTAGCGCGCCACTCGGTGGCGCGCTATGAGCTTGTAGATCTGCTATTTTTCAATAGCTAAAGCATAACATAATGCTAACGCCAAAAGGGGGTTCCCGCCCAAAATGGATTAAAGCTGCACTTAGACCTAAAATCCCGGCACAATTTTCCCCTGTAGTTTTCATTTTCTTAGTCAAAGAAAAATAAAAAGGGGTAGAAAAAAAACCAACCACAACGGGATTTGTCAAACTAAGTTGAGCCCTGGCACACAGCGGGGTAAGATTTCCAATTTGTATTCAACAGCTAATGGACATATCAATTTCAATGTAAGAAGCTCAAAACGAGCCCGCTATCTTTTAAAAAAAACTGATTGGTATTCTAGCACTACGTGGTCAGGGACTGTCGCCATTACACGCCCAGCATGGAGGATGACAACACACTGAGAAGATGAAGACAGAAAATCAACAGCTGACGGGAGGCCAAGGCCGTAAGGTGACATCAATGTTTATATTAAAGACAACTAGTCACAGGCGAGGGACTTCATTGTTCTCGGATGATAAAAGTTTTTGTTTCCGTGCGCGGCGTTGACAGTCATCGGATACAGTGTATACTATCGCTCTCTGCCTCGTTGTTCAGCCTGGGAACATCATCCCAGCGCCCTCGGTCACTGCTGGAGAAGTCGAGGTACCGGCATACATATGAACTTTAACCCATTTTGACCAGAGATCAGATTCTAAAAATGTCTGACAGTTTTCTGAAAAAGCTATGTTTCTATGTCAGTCGTTCTTCAATTTTTCAAAAATAGCAGACCTACAAGTTCATAGCGCGCCACTCGGTGGCACGCTATGAGCTTGTAGATCTGCTATTTTTCACATAATGCTAACACCAAAAGGGGTTCCCGCCCAAAATGTGTTAAGATGTTTTTACGACAGTGGGAAGAAAATTGTCTTTTGTAAGATAGTGTAGAGGGAGGATACAGCCCACTGATTGTGACCCCATTTTCTTTTCATAAGCTGCTTTAACATTTCCTTATTATTGGCCGGACATTAAGGTTGACACTAGCCCAGGCTGCAGAATAGTAGGAATGTAATTGGTTTGATGTTAATGTCTTTGAACACGGTCATCTTTGGTCGTAGTCAATTTAGCTCTGTGGTTCACTTTAACGCATTTTGGGCGGGAACCCCTTTTGGTGTTTCAAGCATTCTGTTATACTTTAGCTATTGAAAAATAGCAGATCTACAAGCTCATAGCGCGCCACCGAGTGGCGCGCTATGAACTTGTAGGTCTGCTATTTTTGAAAAATCGTAAAAATGCGGCACAAATCTTTGAATAGGTATATATTCTTTCAGAGCGAATTTCTTTTTTAATTTCGACGTCAGGCCTAAATGGGTTAAATGTAGTGTGAAACAATGCATCTTTATTCCCATTGGTCCAGAGCCATATTCCAATTAGCCTACATCACAATAAACCTGCACCTCGGGTTTACGATAACATTGCATTATATTAACCCCGTGAACCCTAGCATCCCTATCCTAGGCCCTCATAATAGATGAACATTCAGCCAATGTAGCGGACCTACTGTACCAGAGCTTGTAAATCTGCACACACAGGGAGCCAAGTATAAAGACTCCTGGCTGGACCCCAGACAACGGAAGCATAATATGCTTCGTTCGCCGTTATGTTCTCTAAATTCTATTCTATTCATCTATTCATTATTACATTTGAGATAATTCCACGCCAACAAAGCAAATAATAATAATAATCTTTATTTATAGTGCAGTTCAAAGTGCTTTACATACAAGTAAACCATTCACATACATGCAAAACAAGGGTAAAACGACTAAGTAATAGCTTCAAATCTGGTAAGTAGAACTAAAGATTTTATTGATATCCCGTGACTACCAGACTGACTTCAACCCAGCATTGTGGGTCTTCGACTACTGGCCAATCAGAGCGGGGCTTTCCGAGAGCACGGAACGCTTGCTCTTCCCGTATTTTCCCTAGCTCTCTCGATCCTTGATCCATTACAGAGTGCCCAGCTGTCCAGCACGGAAAACATGGTCAGTGTTTTATTGGTGTAAAAGTGTGTGTAAAATTGTGTAACATTACGCATACTATACTATACTATACTATACTATACTATACTATACTATACTATAGACTCTATCATCAAGTTCCTTTTCTGGCGATGTCAATTCTAACCAACTAAAAAAAAAGTGGATTGAGACCTTCAGGGCCCCAAATACACTTTTACTTTGCAGCACTGGTGCTCAGAACCTCGGCACCAAATATAGGCAATAGATTATTTTTTTTATATAAAAAAAACAAAACCTAACTTAACTGCACGGTTTACAAGTAACATAACGGTGATTTGCATAACTGTATCACCACCTGGGGACTAGGGTCCAGCACAAACGCTGAGTAAATGCATTGAAGAAGCCAACGTTGGATGTGCCAGCATTTTCAAAGACAAACTGTTTTTGGATAAAAGGAAGAGCAATTAAAGTCAGCGCTCAGCTTAAATCTGTAATGTTAAAACCACAACCTGAGCCAGAAATCTTGGTGTAGTCATTGAGTGTGGTTATACATGCCGGCTTTTCATTCAGAATAAATACTTCTGAATAAAATCATTTGGAAGTAATTTTTTTTTTTGTACTTTATTAAAAGCCCGGTTGGGTGTGAAAATAGGCAGCACGGCCAGGGCACGTAACACACTGATTAGTATCAAGGTTGCTCGTTATTTTTGAGAGAGAGAGAGAGACTGTTGAACACACACACAAAGCAGTAAACAGAGATATGGGGGACATTGCATTTATCAACTTTTCTGTCGCGGCTCACGAGGCTATTATGGATTTCTTTGTGCTTCGTCTTTGCACAATGCACGTACAGTACATTGTGTAAGAGGCAAGAGCTGATCTACAGGCTGACAACGTGTCTCATCTGTGGTCTTGTACATTACATAATGTTCTCTGCACGAAAACATTGTGCGACGAAAGATAATCCAGGCTTGAACCCATAGAGACAGAGTTATTGAACTTGTGGCAGCCGCATCCAAAATTCTATGGCCTCATCATCATGGCATGGCATTAAATATATACCGGGCGCAACACTGTAGGCTGTATACCAGAGAATAAATTGGGTGTTTAATACTAGATTGATTGCAGCTGCTCATCATTGCAAACTGTGCAAGCCGTTATGTTTCATCGACGTCTAGGTTGCAACTTGGAATAGGCAAGTTATATAAAAGTTTTTAAGGGGATAGGATAGATATCGACATTATAGCGATAATGGCGTATTCTTGGAAGTTTCATTCTAAAGACTATAAACTAAAATAGAAATGTACTGCCAAAGTGTGTGTGTGTGTGTGTGTGTGTGTGTGTGTGTGTGTGTGTGTGTGTGTGTGTGTGTGTGTGTGTGTGTGTGTGTGTGTGTGTGTGTGTGTGTGTGTGTGTGTGTGTGTGTGTGTGTGTGTGTGTGTGTGTGTGTGTGTGTGTGTGTGTGTGTGTGTGTGTGTGTGTGTGTGTGTGTGTGTGTGTGTGAGAGAGTGAGTGAGAGATCACTGATCAGCGGGCTGACAGCATTGCGTCCTCTCCTTCACTGTCTTTCTGTGTCCCCCCCGCTGCACTGTACAGTAGCAATCCATGCAGAATCTTGCAGATACAGCGCCAGCATATGCTTGAAAATTATCAGAGTGATCATGATCAACCCGGGATGGTTCAGATTGGACTTTTGAACTCTCACAGATCATCATCAGGGGGATCATCCCCACTGCTGCTGCTCCACATTTTGGATCTGCAAAATGCATGAAAAAATGCGCTATATGAGCAAACTCCTCGGAAGATATATTCCCTTGGCGCACGTTGACGTTGGAGCATGCTCAGAAAGACCAGAATGAACTTAAATCCGAATGAGTGTATACATGAGTCCAATTTTCTTTCAATCGCATTCAACATCGGAATAATCCGGTCAGTGAGTGGTTTTTAAATCGCATTGAGCATTTTCATTCGGATTTAAGTTTGTATAGGTGTTTACATGACAACTTTTAATAGGATTTAACCTTTATTCTGAATTAAAAGGGGGTTTCAGACAGTCCTCATGTAAACGTACTCATTGACTCAGACCTGAATTTCAACAGCCACATTAACACAATTTCAAAGTGATCCTATTTAACTGTAAAGTACTTATGTTGATTTCCGCAGTGTTGCTATAGCTTTGCTGTCACGCCACGGTGCGTCCACATACAGTAGGTGGTGCAGCCGCTTCCCCTCCTATAGCATGTGCCTCGGGATGGCTCCCGCAGTGTCGGTGGGCTTTCCATTGGTTCTGCGTTCATCTCTCTCTCTCTCTCTCTCTCTCTCTCTCTCTCGGTCTGCACCTCAGTATCTCTCTGATCTCATAAAGGTTTATACTCCCTCAAGGCCATAATTGCGGTCTGCAGGCCAGTTGAATCACAAAGAAGTTGAGGTCACAAAGAAGGCACTTTTAAAGACCAGCGGTGACGAGCGATTTCTGTCATAGCTCCCAAATTGTGGAATTCCACAATGTATTTCTATGGAATTTCTATTGAATATTTCCATTATTCAACTTCCATTATGTCCTACTGCGCCCACCATCGGGACTTTTAAATCTCGCCTTAAGACCCACGTCTACACCTTGGTTTTAATTCCGTTTGAGAGTTTCTGTGTTTTTTGTTTGGCTTTGTTGTTACTTAGGTGTTCTTTTTTACTGTGCGGTCTTGCTGTTGCTTCTATGTTTTAGGTTTACAGCATATAGCTTTGTAACTTTCTGTACAGCACTTTGTAAACCTTGAGTTGTGAACGGTGATATGTAAATAAAGTGGATTGGATTGACCTTGTCAACCCGTGTCGACCCGTGAGAGGCTCCTGTAGAGGTCCACCTTTCCGATGTGGTACTCCCATGTGACATCAAGCAATGTTGTTCTTGAATAGTTTTCATTTAGTTTTAGTCACATTTTAGTCACCTGGAATGCCTTAGTGTTAGTCTAGTTTTAGTCGACTAAATGTCATAAGATTTAGTCGACTAAATCTACAGTTGATTTAGTAGACTAAAATGTATTTTGGCTGGCCTTAATGCCGTCGGAATGACAGTTTTTACCCTTGCTGAAAATAGCCGAAATAGATCTGCTATTTTCAGCATGCAACCAAGTGTAAAATGACTTATACTGGCTCTCTTGTCACTAGTCCATTCCTAACATTTTAGTCTAGTTTTATTTGTTGACGAAATTGTCAATATATATATTTAGTCTTAGTTTTAGTCATAGCTTAGTTTCCATTTCATTTTCCTCAGTGAAAAAAGGTAGTCGACGAATAATAACACTGACATCATGTGCCATCCGTTGCGTTCCTGTGTAGACGGGGCCTGTTCCTGTGTAGACGGGGCCTGTTCCTGTGTAGACGGGGCCTGTTCCTGTGTAGACGGGGCCTGTTCCTGTGTAGACGGGGCCTGTTCCTGTGTAGACGGGGCCTGTTCCTGTGTAGACGGGGCCTGTTCCTGTGTAGACGGGGCCTGTTCCTGTGTAGACGGGGCCTGTTCCTGTGTAGACGGGGCCTGTTCCTGTGTAGACGGGGCCTGTTCCTGTGTAGACGGGGCCTGTTCCTGTGTAGACGGGGCCTGTTCCTGTGTAGACGGGGCCTGTTCCTGTGTAGACGGGGCCTGTTCCTGTGTAGACGGGGCCTGTTCCTGTGTAGACGGGGCCTGTTCCTGCTGTACTGTGCGCAACGTCCATTGTTTTGGCCCCACGTACAGCAGTACTCGTTCTGCTGTAGCCACAAACGGCCGCCTCTTGAGGTCATCTGCCATCTCAGATTTCCCCACTCTCCTCACCGTGTGCAAGGCATTCCATGCAAGTGCCCCCCCAGACCTTCATATCCAGTTCCATCGAGGCAGTCCAGGCATTTCCCTCATGTCAATGACTCTTTGAAGAATGCTAAAATGCTCTCTGCGAAACATGAATTCACAAGAAAGCACATGCACACACGAGGCACATGCACACAAGCAAGTTATACTTCATGTGTGGGTATGCGCGCGTGGACGTCACCCGCTCCACACTCGCTCGCACGCACGCACGCACACACGTGCAACCACATGCTGGATACTGTGTGCACTGCACTCTGAGGAGTGTGCTCATTGGAACACTTTGAACCCGCGCGGCATCATTAGCGTGCTAGGTTGCCAGCGGCTATGGGGAAGGGCTACCGCACACAGCTCTGCCCCGGCTCACACAGCGTCCCGTGAGGTTCATTACAGAGACATGGCGAGCTGCAGTAGTCCAGGCACATTGTGAAACCAGAGGAAACCTATCATGGCAATGATTCAAGTGTCTGTACCGTTCACTCAGGAGGGATTTCCATGACTTGGCTTCCCTTTCCTGAGGCTCATTTAAACATTGACAAGGGAGATTTTCGGGGCAGTTTGTCTTCGTCCAAAGGGGGAACTTATGATTGGGAAATTGAGACAAAGTGGACACTTTGTGTTAAATTGCTGTGTGCCCCTGGGCAGAGCTTGGGGCCTCGCAAATTGCATTTGCACTGTACACGCTCGCTCGCACACGCGCACGCACACACACGATGTCCACCCAGTAACGGGTCCCCTTGGGTCTATTTTTTTTACTGTGCGTGCTTGTAGACATACAGTATACACCTACACAAAAACACAGCATTCAAGCCTCCATCGTCTCTGCTGTGCGTTGGGTGCGCCTCCGTTTCATGCTGACTGCAGGGTTTAAGACACAGATGAAATTACAGTGGATTATTATCTAAAGACATTCGCTGACCTTCACGGCGAACGCCCACACACACACACACACACACACACACACACACACACACACTTATCCGCCTCCGCACGGGGAAACGTAACGGAGCGGAGCGGCGAGAACAAACACGCCGCCTAATCCGTGCTGAAGTCAGCACTCTCGAGAGATGAAACGAGAAAAGGAGAGTGCCCTATATCTGTTCTCTCTCTAGCTCTCATTTGCCCTCCATCTTGCCACCAGAAGGGTGTCACTTTCACTACTCTCGCCGAAAACTGCTGTCGGCGCTTGTCCCAAAGTGCCGAGAAATTTCAGAAAGTCTCTCAAAGAAACCCTAGACTTGTCAGCTCTAAGTGGTACATATGCGGTACATATCAGCCTACCCTCCCACCCCCCCAAAAAAAATCTACCACTAATGGGTGTACTCCTATCCCGGTGTCGCGCGGACCGATACTTTGGATCTGGATTACCACAGCGACAGCACAATTCGATTTATAACCCGTCACAACCCAGATTTGCAGATTTGACGACACATGGGGTTTTGAAAAACAAAACAAAAAAAATCAATCCTAACCACAGGCCTGTAAAAAGCATAATTTATGCCCTGCAATGGTGTCGTGCGCCGCAAATGGCAGTGAAATAGCAGCCGGTCTTCTGTTCTCGTCGTGTGACACCGTTGGAAGTATGAATGAAGCTCCCGCCAATGCCGTTGAATTGTGTGTCGCAAACGGGGCCGCGTGACAGATGCACACGTCCCGGTGTCTTTGGACGCGACTAGCAAAAACTGTCTCGCTCCAAATGAGTGAAGAATGACTGGCTGATCGAAACCCCTGGCTTTATAAATCGTCTCCTTTTTTGGCCGGGGTATAAGCTAACCCCCCCCCCCCCCCCCCCCCTCCCCTAATTACCTCACCATCTCTAAATGAAATTAAAAGGGTTTCCTTTCCTCACTCCTACACCATCGATATACTTTTCATTATCCCCGCAGCCTTCCATAATCATTAATTAGTTTTGAGTGCTTTATGTATTTACTTCAAATTTGATCAAATGCCAGTGAGCAAATAAGTGTGTGTGAGGGGGGGGGGGGGGGGGGGGGGGTTTATGTATCAGTTGTGTGTCAGCCAAGTACAGTGAGTGAAAGATGCCAGGCTTGTATCGTTGCTGTCGGGCAGAAACCTCTTAACCCATTCAGGCCTGACGTCGAAATTAAAAAAAAAAAGTTTTCTAAATCATGACAATTTTCGGAAAGATTTGAGGCACATTTTAACGATTTTTCAAAAATAGCAGATCTACAAGTTCATAGCGCGCCACTCGGTGGCGCGCTATGAGCTTGTAGATCTGCTATTTTTCAATAGCTAAATTATAACAATGTTTAAAACACCAAAAGGGGTTCCCGCCCCAAAATGGGTTAATGGTTAATGTGGTTAAACGCTAACGTGACATGGATGCGTTCCAGGTCTCAATGGATTAACTCCATATAATAACTTTTTTTCCCCTTTTTTCGGTTTTGTAAATGAACGCCATACTTCATCTTACCACAGCGTCACACGAAAGTAGCAAAAGTAGCCGATCTGCAAGCTCAAAAACACGCTTCGACGCGACGTGTTTTCCGAGCTTGTAGATCTGCCATTTTTTGATCTCGTTGGATTTGAATCACGACGAGTAACCGTTTTTGGACATGTGAGGTTTCGGCCCCCGACAATGACGGTATATTATTTATCGAGGCCTAACAGACACAGTTCTAATGTAGCAGCAAGATGAATAATCGTGGCCCTGGGCGTCTCATTCCCAGACGAGTGCCAGGGTGCCATTCATGGCAGAGTGAATTGTAGTCCCTCTCCCGATATTAATCATTGACTGCATTACTAATGGCAATTTTCCTCTCTTTTCCTTCCCACCACTATCAGTTCTGCCTCTCTCTCTCTCTCTTGCTCTCTTTCTCTCTCTCTCTCTCCATTTGCCCTCCCCTTTCTTTCGTCTTATAGTGAATTTCCATGCTTCGCTCGGTGTGTTCGGCACCTCAGATGTGTGCAGGCAGACCCAGTCACAGGCCTGTCAAAACAAAACGTTGCATCGGCAAGCGAATACATCAACTGCGAGGAAACATCAAAGTGCTTTATTTTTGCTGTGATTTTTTATTTGTTTCATTTTAGCGGGAGTCTGCTGCTTCGCTACCATTCGTCTTTCGGATGGAAAGGTCGGCGGCGCGATACTGTACCTCCAGGCAAAGGTCAGGGTGCGCAGTGGCAGGCAGCCCCCGCATGCGTTGTCGTGCATTGCCCCCCCCCCCTCCCCCCCGGTCTCATAGTAAGCATATGCACGCACATGCATGCACACGCACTGCATGTACACACACGCACGTTTCTCTCTTCAGTGGCCTAGTAGTGCATGAAGCGATGCGGCCTCTGAGAGCATACTGTACTAATTCTGGCTCGCTCCCAGCCACAGACCCCGTTGGCTCCCGGGAGGTCTGAAATCTGAATGGCATTATCCCCCATATACACATACACAGTGGTGTAAAGTAACTAAGTACATTTACTTAGTACTGTACCTAAGTACAATTTTGAGGTATTTGCACTTTACTTGAGTATTTCCAATTTTCGATACTTTTACTTCTACTCCACTACATCTCAGAGCCAATTTTTTTTACTTTTACTCCACTACAATTATTTGACAACTTTAGCTACTAGTTACTTATTTTAATGATTTAGAAAACATACATTAACCACTTCAACCCTATACATTTCGGCCATTTGAAAATAGCCGATCTCCAAGCTCACAATGCGTTGCGATGCAATGCATTGTGAGTTCAAAAGATACACATTTTGAACTTGTGAAATGGGCCATTCTGCAATATGAGTACTTTTACTTTTAGTACTATAAGTACATTTTTATGCCGATACTTTTTGTAATTTTACTTGAGCACATTTTGAATACGAGACTTCTACTTGTAATGGAGTACATCTACATTAGGCCTCACTCAGACCTTTACTGCATTGCTGTATGCTTGTTGGATGAATGTTGTGTAGTGTCATGGCCGCCCCAATGCATTTCCAATGGAAGTCACATGGTTTGTAGTCCACATTTTGGACTACAAGCTGTTGTATGGCTTTCGGCTGTGTTTCGACTGCGCCCCTCCCCCTCATACAACACAAATGTTGTGTCAAACCATGTGACTCCCATTGGAAATGCATTGGGGCGGCCATGACACTACACAACATTCATCCAACAATCATACAGCAATGCAGTAAAGGTCTGAGTGAGGCCTCAGAGAGAGAGAACAGGGAGGGGTGGGGGGAAGTCAAATGATCCATGACATATTATGAAGCGGCATTAGAAAGGGGGTACCATCTCACTCGCACCTAATTCTCTGCTGTAGTGTCCCCTGGGCCGACGCTCGCATTCGCCAACATTGTGTGCCCTCTTTTTTGTCATTATAACCACGTCAACCCCATATGGCTGAGCGGAGTCCCTCAGGGATGTATGCCAGTGTGTTTTCTGTTTTCAGTCACTGTGGGGATCAAGCAGCTTCCGCGAGACATTGGCAATAGACAAGCTCACCGTGTGGCACGTTTTGCGCCGCATTGTTTGTGAGCTTGTCAATCTTGATGCTGGGGTTTAAGTGGTTAAACTGTAGCAAAAACCACGAAATGCTTTGACGTTGCTTTTTTTTTGTTGTTGAATAAGTGGATCATATCATTTACTCATTGACAAATGACTGTGAGCTTCAGTTCCCGATGGATCATCACGGCCCTCTACTATTATTGCCAATGTTCATGGAAAACGACAGCACAGAACTGCCAAAACGGCTAAAATGGCAGAATTCTTACGGAAACAATAAGGGGTCTATGCCCTTCGGGCTTGTTCCCTAATTAGTATAGAGTGTGTTGCTTTATGTGACTAGTATTTTTAAATCAGTGGTTTTCAACCCTTTTCATATCAAGGCCCATTATTTATTGGGGATTTGAGCCACGGACCACCATTTGATGAGATTTAGCCTCTCAGAACAAGCAAACGTTGATCAAAATAACAGTTCTTCTACATTCTCTAAGTTTGTAGACTTTGTGCAAAACGAAACCAAATGGACTCATAGTCCATTTGGTTTCATGTTTTGCTCTCGAGAGTTAAAGATATATACGGGTCCATTTGGTTTCCAACTCTCCCATCATTTAGCTGTGGACCACCTGGAACGCCCTCAAGGACCACTGGTTGAAAAGCACTGTTTTAAATGGATGTGCACGGCTGCACGCTATACCAATGTACAGTAAAAAAAAAACAAGTGCTGCGGTCTTGGAAGTCAGTGTACCTGATTCTGATCGCCTTACTTTACTTTGATTACTTGCACTATATTTAGCGTTTTGTATTCCTTTGGTGTCCCAGAAACATAAAACTGTCAGGGTGCAGAGCCAGTTATGTTGTGGCTCCCCGCAGAGCAGCTAAGGCAGCTCGCTCAAGGACTCCGTCACGGATGGGTTCCCTCTTTTTGTGGGGGATCGATCCCATGACCTTTCAGTTAAGGGGGAGGGCGAGCACTCCAGCCACCTGCCATCAGCAACTAAGTGTTAATGGCACAGCGGGTGAACCAGGGTTCGATTTGCTGCCTGGGGTGGGTGAGGGGGGGGGGGGGGGGGGGGCGGGGGTGCTATTCCGGGGTGGGCAACTTCGACAATAGAGAGGGCCACCATATTTCCATACTCACTCCAGAGGGCCACATTACTGTCGTAGCAAAAAATTGCCGATCTACAAGCTCAAAACGCGTCGCACTGTGACGCGTTTTGAGCTTGTAGATCAGCTATTTTTTTAATTGTAATTCTGAATAATTTTTTTGCTATTACCGTGTGTTTGAGCGAGCGGTTTGGCCACAGTTATCGGGCACCTGTTGGGGGAGTGGCTGTGTTAAGTCCTGCATGGAGCTGATTGGCTTTCTTTGAACTAAGAGAGCAGATTTCTGCTCACGTTGACAAAAACGTCAAACCCAGAGTCCTGCCTGCCTTGCAGTCTCAATGCATGGCCTCTTTGTGCCAAACTAGAACAGCTGCGTTCCGAATTTAAACAGTCCTTGCGCTTACATTTCCACCCCATAAATTAGCATTGTATTTGATTGGGTGCTGAAAGGCACTCTGATACAATCCTGTTGCAATCTGCTATTGGCTTCCACAACAATGTATGCCTGAATGTGTGAATCAGGACATCAAGTGTCACCGTCGTGAAGTGGCACAATTTACAATTTACAATTTAGTCATTTAGCAGACGCTCTTAATCCAGAGCGAAGAACAAAAACATGGGAATACATCACATATGTAAAATGCATTTGTCAAGAAACATGCGTAAGCTAAGAACGTAACTAGAACATATCTATATAATGACACTATACATATAAACTATACATATATGCTATACTATGCTGTACATATATACTATGAAGTGCTATGACTACATACAATGCAATTATTGTGCTGTCTACATGACATGCTATAAGTCTGTTTCAAATGCTATCTAAGTCTAAAAAGTGCTGTCTAAGGGGGTAGGGTAAGTGCTATGGGCCATGATGGAGTCTGAAAAGGTGGGTTTTCAGACTACGGCGGAAGATCGGCACTGGGGCACAGGGTTGAAGTTATTTTCTACAGGGCTGCAACTATCATTATTTTATTTACAATTAAATTCGCCTATCTTATCTTTCTAATTAATCAAATAACCGAGAAGGTTGATTATTTCATACTATTTAATTATTTTATATAGCAATGACACGTAAGCCCTATTGTATGCTGTCGAACAACGGTGTGCAGTATCCATGTAGATCTGCTATTTTCAAAAATAGGGATTGATTATTGATAGATCTTATTCATTTAATTAACCTTTATTTACCTTTTTATATATATATATATATATTTACAATCTATTAATTAAATTAGTTTGAATTGTTGCACCACTACTTGGCTGTATAGGATTGGCAGACAGTGACATGAACTATAATACACATGCAGGTAATTGGCATGACACAATGGGAGAAAAAAACCTAAAACAGCATCGACTTCATAGCCTTCTTTGAAAGCCAGATCAGTTGACGCCATAGCCTTTGAAACCCAGCTCAGTTTTCGCGACAAAAGTCAAATGGAAAACATCAACTGAGAATCGATCGATCCCGGCAGTTGTAAGTAGAACCAATCGGTGGACGGCGAATGCTTTAGATGATGAAAGCCATCAAGTCCGTATTTTGTAAATGACAACAATAGCTGCACTTGAAGAGGTTAGCTTTGATGCTGCAGTATTATTAGTTTGACCAATACTGGAGTTCTCGACATTCATTTGTGGCTTGCTAGCAATAGAGTTGTTTACTAGCATACAATGCGTCTGTTTGAGGTGCTCCGGTTCAACATTGGTACCTCTGAAGAATGTGTTCCCCTGATGACTTTGTGTTAGCGAGTAGAAACTTTTCTGACTTTATAGCGTGGTGATCTTCTCATCATTGAAGTGCCTCCCCGCTATGATCCATCCATCTTCAACCACTTATCCGTGGTCGGGTCGCGGGGGCAACATCTCCACCAGAGTGCCTGGAGGATCCCGAGACGTTCCAAGGCCAGTGAGTCGATGTGTTTCCTCCAACTGCGCCTTGGTCTGCCCCTGGGTCTCCTCCCAGGAGAGGACCTCCCTAGGGAGATGCCCGAGAGGCATCCTGACCAGATGCCCGAACCACCTTAAGCTGGCTCCTTTCCAGGCGAAGAAGCAGCGACTCTACTCTGAGTCTCTCTCCCTCTATGATCTCTACCCCCCTTTGCCCCCTCTCCTGGCACACCACAGAGCGATTTGGACAGTATGTGGCTTGTGCTAAAATTGTAAATGATGCATTTATCCAAAGTACTTTACATTCACACATGCCGTGCGAGGCACCAACCAGTTTGGGGTTCAGTGTTTTGTTCAAGGACACATTGACACTATAGCCTTGTTTTCCATCCTCTGGTGCCTGGTATTAAAGGGTTAGTTAAGATTTTGTTGGACGTATAGCGGTATCTACCACATTTTGTGGTAGATTTTACTCCTGTATTAACGAATGAATTGGCTTCTTTTTCCAGACCAGAAGATTCCGTTTTCCAGACTGACATCTGCTGTGCTAAAGGGCAGCCATGTCTAGATATCAGAAGGTCACCAGTTTGCCCCCTGGCCTCTATGTGTTGAAGTGTCCCCGAGCAAGACATTTAAACCCTAACTGCTCCCCGGATACTGCATTAACTCTTTCTGCGCCATAGGCACTCTAATTACAAGTCCCTTCCGTGCCAAGCAATTTGGCCATTTTCGCCAATAATGACCACAATGTCACACCATACCTCAAATTAAAGCTACAGGTCTCCTCCTCCTCTGTACGTTTCTAGCATGTTGCATTAAAGGATTTCCCGAGTACCGTGTTGGGAGTTCTGTTCTGGTTTTGGTGAATATTAAGTAGTTTGGTAATTTCGTGGGGGGCACTGGGGCCACGCATTAAAAGTAAATAATAAAAAACAAAACTAGCATCATTTGTTTTGTTGACCCATTTATTTTATTTTAACTTTCGTTCAACTTTGACACATATCACATGGAACTATTTTTGGGCATAGTGATATGGACACAAAAAACATAGTTCCGTGTGATAGAGGGGTAAAAAACGAAAGTTGCACTATATGGTAGAAATAGGTCAACAATACAAATGACGCTAGTTGTGTGAATTAATTTACTTTTAATATTTCACCAAAACCAGAGCAGAACTCCCACCACGGGACTCGGGCAATCAATGAATACAGTTGCAACCACTATATTAATAGCAAGTATTTCATACAGCTTAATTAAAACATTCTGAACTATCCCGTAAATTACTTATAGGCTGTTGAAGACACCTTGGTCAGAGACATTTTGGACATGAGGGTTTTTCTGAATCACTCTCTGACCTGTAAAAAGGTCTTCAGTACACCTACAGTATATGTACAGTATTTGTCTTCAATCACATCACAAAAAATAGATAATACGATAAATAAAAAGGGACTTTCACTCAGTTCAGATTTTTGGATACAATAGTATACATGAAATAAACAAATGTAAATATGAATAAGACATACAGTAGAAGTAAATAAAAAAATTCTCGCGCATACAAAAATGAAAAGTATACACGTGTCTATGACAGTCATTTAGGGGTTCACTACAAACCTCGCAAAAGCTTCCTCTGTGTGGAGAGGAACTTTAGTAGGCTATAGAGCGTCGCAGTCCCGCCCCCTACCATGGCCCAGGAAATGAATCCCAATGCATTTTTCCCATAGCCATTTCAAAAAGTATTTATTTAAAGACGGTTACGCCGCGGACAAAGCCAACTCGAGTCGTGACAACTCATGACAACACAAACAATATTTTGGACCAAACAAAAAATTACAAAGAAGAAAAACAACAAAAATCTATTCTAATTATTTCTAATTATTTGTTCGGCCCAAAAAAAATGTGTTTGTTGTCATGATTTGTCACGACTCGAGTTGGCTTTGTCCGCGGCGTAAACGTCTTTAAATAAATACTTTCTGAAATGTGAACGGAGAATCATTTCCTGGGCCATGGTAGGGGGCGGGACTGCGACGCTCTATACGTCCACTGGCAAAATGCCAGACAACAATGAGCAAAGAGAAAGATCATTAGGCTCTCATCTACAACATGCATCAGGGAAACACTTTCTGATTCACCCAGTCCAGTCCATCCCCCCCGCCTTATGAAATAATCAGCCAGAGAAAAGTGTTGCTTTGAAGTGTGTTTCATTGCATTGATTACAAATGCTACGTAGATGGAAGTTCAAAAGCCTCTTCGAAAACCTCTGGTATAGGTATAGAGCGAAACACAGGATACGGGTGCGCGCAGGGGGTGGGGGGGAGGGGGGTGTAACACGCACAACATTTCCAGACGCTCACATCCAAAACCGTTGGAAATCTTCCGCCTACACATTCCGAATCGATGGCAAAACTAGAGGGAGTGGCATGCAGCTCCACACAGACAAGGAAGGGAGTGAGTAGAAGAGAACACTTTGAAAAAAACAGAGCGAGGAAACTGTTCACAGTGGCTGCTCTCAGGAGGCTTGAGTATTAATAAATTTTGGGCGGGAACCCCTTTTGGTGTTAGCATTATGCTATGCTTTAGCTATTGAAAATAGCAGATCTACAAGCTCATAGCTGGTGTTAGCATTATGTTATGCTTTAGCTATTGAAAATAGCAGATCTACAAGCTCATAGCTGGTGTTAGCATTATGCTATGCTTTAGCTATTGAAAATAGCAGATCTACAAGCTCGTAGCGCGCCACCGAGTGGCGCGCTACGAGCTTGTAGGTCTGCTATTTTTGAAAAATCGAAGAACGACTGACTTAGAAACATAGCTTTTTCAGAAAACTGTCAGGATGTACAGACATTTTTAGAATCTGGTCTCAGGTCAAAATTGGTTAACGTGGACGAGGGTCGTCGATTTATTTATCTATCCAGTTAGGATGCAGGAGGATGATGAGGAGTCGGGGTGGGTTTTAGCATGGTTAATTATTCTCACTTGTCCCAGTTAATCCTTGAGCACTGAGGTACAGGCAGATGCAGCGAAGGGGGCCGGTGCCAAAAAATCACATCTGTGCTGGAGGGTGGAAAAAAAGAAGAGAGAGGGAAGATAGGATATTCGCTGCTGTGCACACACTTTTGGTAGGTAGATGTGTTCTGGCACCGGCAGGTGTAATTTAGAGCCCGATTGCATATTGCAGAGTCTTGGATATGGATTGTGTTTTGGGGAAGTAAGCAGAAAAGCTCTAGCCCATTCTGACCTGAGATCAGATTCTAAAAATGTCTTCTACATCCTGACGGTTTTCTGAAAAAGCTATGTTTCTATGTCAGTCGTTCGTCGATTCACCCGTGTGAACTGAGTGGTGTAAGGTCTTATATAGCCTGTCTGACGTAATTAAATCATGTCTGACGTAATGAAATCACACCCGGGTGAACAGGGTGAACATAGCAACCATGCTAATTTTTTCTGCACAGACTAACAAAGCCAGTTGTAGGAGTGGTTTTACACCACTCAAAAATAGCAGACCTACAAGCTCATAGCGCGCCACCGAGTGGCGCGCTACGAGCTTGTAGATCTGCTATTTTTCAATAGCTAAAGCATAACATAATGCTAACACCAAAAGGGGTTCCCGCCCAAAATGGGCTAGAGGCACTACTTCTTGAAGTTTGAACCAGGAGTGCGTGTTTCAAGTCAAAAGCACAAGTCTTGATTTGAATCTCAGCCTTGCTGTTGGACTAGTAAGTGAAGCGTACGCAAAACATTGAAGGCTATTGTAGTTTTTTAGAGTTTTATACTGTATGCTGAAACGGCACAAACATGATTTCTCGGGAGAAAACGGTTTAAAATGGAAAATTACGTATACAAGCGTTTGTTGTGGATTGTGCAATTAAGGCACATAAATCCACTCTAATCTGGATTATTTTCTGAAGTGTACGACTCATCCTTACAAACAAATAATTGTGGTATAACCTACTGGGAGAAGCGCACACTTTAACCCATTTTGGCCTGACGTCGAAATAAAGAAAGAATATATATTCAAAGATTTGTGCCGCATTTTTACGATTTTTCAAAAATAGCAGACCTACAAGCTCGTAGCGCGCCACTCGGTGGCGCGCTATGAGCTTGTAGATCTGCTATTTTTCAATAGCTAAAGTATAACATAATGCTTAGTTAAAACACCAAAAAGGGTTCCCGCCGAGAATGGGTTAATCAGTGCTAACCCCAAGCTTTGACATGAAAATGTTATCTCACTGCACCAAGCCTTTTTTTTTTCTCCTTCTCTTTCCTCCATTTCCCAGTGATGTGGGGGAGATAATGCATATTCAAAATGCATTTCACCTATTATCTTTACCCCCACAGTGAATAACAAACGAGTGCAGCTGTGAGGGGATCTAGAAGGTGCAAAGTGCACAAACTGAATTTGGTAATTGTTCTTTATACAAGCAGAAAGCTCAGCTTGCCCAGCTTTGCAGTGATAATAATATTGCATCGCTTTGTGTTGATTAGTGACTGTGTGTGTGTTCAGGTTCCAGTACCCAACCTTGGCCTGAAACCCTCCCGGGGGTATAAAGGTCTGACCTCAGACCCTTGAGTAAGGCTTCTGTTTTCCCCCAACACAAAAGTAGGTAACATGAAATGAAGGCAGCACAAGGATTTGAGATCTACCTGCTATGCTCCACTTGCCTCGTTTGGCTGTTGAGAATACCTATTGCAATGTGGCCAAATGACGTGACATCCAAGAGGAAAGTCGGTCACTAGCACACACTGCAGCTGTGAGGGCCACCGAGTACTCAGGCACGCATGACAACCTCACCCACACATGCACACACACACACAAACACATAGACGTACGCACATGCACACGTTCACACAGGTGGAACGTGTGGTCCCAAATGTATCTTTGTGGGGCTTAGTCAACCGTCCCTAACAGCAGTCAGAGTACGCTACAGAGAACCAATAGCAATGTGCTATTCCCTGTTAGCTGCCACTGTCACCGGAGTGTGATTATGAACCCCACCAACGTTATATACAGTTGGGTGCCACCGATATTGTCCCTTATCATTTCATCCATTTAGGCCTGACCTCAAAATGAAAAAAAAAATCCTTCTAAATCCTCCAGTTTTCTGAAATAAATATTTTCACGGTTTTTCAAAAATAGCAGACCTACAAGCTCGTAGCGCGCCACTCGGTGGCGCGCTATGAGCTTGTAGATCTGCTATTTTTCAATAGCTAAATTATAACATAATGTTTAAAACACCAAAATGGGTTAACTGTCCTTTTGCGCAGATCACGCAAACCTCAGCAAAAAGAAAAGGACAATATCGATGGCCTCCAACTGTAGGGTACACCCTGTCAATCACAGCGACTACTGGCCAATCACAGCGGGGCTTAGAACTGTAGCGGGATCCATAATAACAACGCCTCACCGGACATGGCCTGTCCCTTTTGCTCTCTAACCTGGAGAGTTGTATGTACGGCATCACGGCAAAGACCAACCACTTCCCTTTGACCCGTGACAGAGAGCACCGGTCTTTTTAGCAAAAGGCTGACAGAGAGCACCGGTCTTTTTAGCAAAAGGCCGATGCACACCTCAAGGCTATTGACAGGTGCGTAGGGCAATAAAGCATACTTAAAAGGGTATCTTTGAAAAACAAAATTGTCTGTCCTGATGAAGGTCGAATAGACCGAAACGTTGAATAAAGAGCAACATTTTTGGCAAGTTTTCTGACAGTGTGCGGGACCCTTCTTTGTTTTTCAAAGATACCCTTTTAAGAGAGCACCGGTCTGCAATTTGTAACTAGCCCTAGAAAGTTGCTTCTAGCAGTAATGATTTGAATGATATCGTGTCATTGTATGTCTTTTAATGTCTTGATGAATTGAATACCCAGGACCACAATGGAAACAAGCCCCTAGAGCTTTTTGTGTTGTCCTACCGTACACTGTACTGTTTACAATCTGTTACGTATTCAATCAATTCAATCAATCAATCAATCAAGGTCTACATACACAGGACCCTCAGTTATGTTATTATATAACACTCTCTTATCTTTATATTGGTTATGCCAATATAAACTTGTTTCAATTTGTCTTTGATATTTCTGACCGAACAGCACTTTTGTATTATTCAATACCTAGCCTTAATCTTTGTACATCTTTGCATTTACATTTCAAACTCAATTTAAGTGTAGGTGGCTGACTTTGTATATATCTTCAGTAGGAGTGTTATGCAGATAACTGCACTGCTATTGCATTGGTTAGTGATAACAACAAATAGAACATGAATTCCACTCCTCATCTCCTTTCCACTCCTCTCCTTTATGCTTATCGCCTCCCCTCCGACCGTAACATACTTTTTTTTGGCTCGGCGTCTTCCTCATCTCGTCGTGTGTCGTAATCCGTCTCCTCTCCTGATTACGGAGCAGCAGCAGCAGCACGCTGACCCGTCCCGCCGGCAGTCTCAGCTGCAGCACTCCAAATCTAAAAGCTCTCGCCTAGCCCCACACGGTGACAGCGTGATTACCCTTTTCATCATAACTGTGAGGCCTAAACATGAGCCGACTCCACTGAAATAACTGCCTGTAGCTGGGGAGACGCAGTGTGCGTGTGTGCGTGCGTGTGTGCCTGCGTGCGTGCGTGGGAGTGAGTGACGGACGGACGGACAGATCTTTTTAAATCTGCAAAGATTGCAATCAGACAAAAAAAGTACCGCAGTCATTTTGTGATCAAGCTCCTAGTTATAGTACATGGAAGTGGAAACTCCACTTAAAGCCATCGTTATCATGGGCTGTCTGGAATTTCAAACACATCCTGCCAGTGCATATAGAGTCAAGTGGCTGATAGTGAGTGCTTAAAGCGGTGGTTCCCAAACTTTTCAGGTCGAGACTCAAAAGAGAGTTTAGATGTTTGCCCGGGCCTGGGAAATCATGGTTTAAACTCTAAAGCATGGCTCTCCATGGCCTTTCAGCATTTTACAACACTCCAGTCCAGGATACATAGGTACTGTATGAATGAGTGTTCAAACGTGTGCCGAGGAAGTGCGGTGCCCGGCGTTGAGTCTGTCGGATCGGTGGTTGCCTAGAACCGGCCGATCTGACCGTTATGCCCATATGACTTCAGGGCCCTCACATATTTGGGCATAATAGGGACAAGGACAGGCAGAGATCTCCATAGGAGACACAGTACTATACGGACGACGCATATGGTTATTGCATTAACCGGATGGGACATCTACTGTACTCGCATGTCCTCGGTGTGTGTACACAGCAAGCTGTTGTTGGCGTAGCAGCACCATCTGAGCTGTGCTGTGATTGGTGTACTTATGTGGATAATGATATCGTAGCGTAGCTGGTCTACTCTCCCCTGCCGGCACCCAACCGTAAAAACACCATACATAACAACTGTGTTTCATAAATAATAATAAATTCATGGCATGGTGGAGAAAGACGTGCAGAATTAGACACACGCACATGAATGTGTGCACATTATATCCACTCCCAATATGCTGCATATATTCACCATACATGGAAAACAGTGAGAGAAGCACAACACACTGTCAAATCTAAACCACCATCAATAAACATTATCATTAGCATATCATAGCATACAGTATCACACAACATAAATGGGGACTGGGAGGAATTGGCTTGTGCCGTAAATATGCCGTATGCATATGCTATATAGCAATGATTCAGAGCAAAGCAAAGAAGTGATTAAAGTGGTGGTGAATTTCCATTTCATGTAAATATAATGAGCAATAAAGTAGCAAATTCATGTCTGAATACACTCATTTAGAATGCATGTTAATGTTACCGTGCAATGTCATTCGACCCGGCACATGCTGTAGACGTGAGTTTAAATCCACAAACACCATGCCATTTGTTCATCACATCACAATTGTTCCTGCATAATTACTCCTCGCAACTGTGGCCAAAACACTGCGCGGCGTTTTTGGCGTCGCGCGCAAATGGCCCCCTGGTCGGCCGTGGGAGAGACTCTGCAAACATTGAATAGCAAACATTTGATAGTCAACACCGGAGATACGCTCTCGGCTGTGGGGAAGATTTCTAAAATGATCTCGCTTTCCATCCCAGAGTCACAGGAAGCGAGTGATTCTACCCGTCCGCTCGGGCCGTTTGTCTTGCTTTGTGGATTGGGAGCATCATTAGCCGGAATTCCATCAGTGTCACCACATTCTGTTGGCTGCCATCTGCTTCACTCTATTACAGTGGGGATTAATGGCCGAGGGTGAGGCGCGACAAATCCCTCCTCCTCCACCAGCCATGCTAATCTACAGCCTCGTCTACGTCGACGTGCGCGTACGTGTGTGTGTGTGTGTGTGTGTGCGTGTGTGTGTGTGTGTTCTCATATAGGTCTTTAGACAACAAGAAAAGCTCTTTTCCACCTAGCCGAGTGCGAAAACTCTCACATGGATCACACGAAGAGAAGAAGTCTTCATCCATAGTGAGAGACGTCCACGTTGCGTCCGCAAGAGACCACTATGTGTACCTATTCCCTATTGTATAGTAATATCATGCAGTAATAGATACACTTGACTTTACAATGAGCATGCATCACGCTCAGCCATATAATAGCAGTCGAGGGCGAGCCCAGCAGCATGCATTGCCCTGGCCATTCAACGGCAATAATTAAAAGACGCATCGATCCACCCCGCGCATTCCATGCAGCCTTTCCCCCGTTTTAAGATCCAACTCCTATTTCCTGGCGGATGAATTTAACACCCACAATGCCACTGGGGTGCGATCATTCACGGTGCGAGAGAGAACAGAGTGCTCCACAAAGAGAGAAGAGGGTGGAAAAACCTGTGTCTTTTGTGTTCCTTCCCCCCCCGTGTCATCATACAAATGAATGGCCCATTAGCAGGCAACTAGGCATAATGGCCTGGCCCAAGCCTCGTTCGTCGTTATCGGAGGTGAAAAATGCTGCGTGCGTTCGGAATTTCCGTCGCTCGAGTCCAATTTGCTTTGGAAAGTGTGCAAATCCGGAGTTAATTGCGTTTGCGACGTCGCACCCGCCACCGAATGGCACATGAATTATCACCATAATCATTATCCAATTCTTAACCCATTTTGACCTGAGATCACATTCTAAAAATGTCTTCTACATCCTGACAGTTTTCTGAAAAAGCTATGTTTCTATGTCAGTGGTTCTTCGATTTAAAAAAAAATAGCAGACCTACAAGCTCGTAGCGCGCCACTCGGTGGCGCGCTATGAGCTTGTAGATCTGCTATTTTTCAATAGCTTAAGCATAACATAATGCTAACACCAAAAGGGGTTCCCGCCCAAAATGGGTTAATTGCATTTTTTCTGAATAACCCCCCCCCCCCCAAAAAAGGCATATATGCAAGCTCACCTGGGCTCCCCCACACTGTATCGCTGTAGAACCACCATTTACGTGGCGTCGGAGCGAGGGGCCATTAGAGTTAGCCGCTAATGCTTCACGACGGCTGAAAGTCAATTAGCCACGTTGGGCATAGCATTAGACAGTGGCGGTGGAACCGGACTGTCAGCTAGGATTGTTGTCTGGCCAGCGGCCTTCACCAAGTACAAAAGGCTGTGTAAAACAGCATCGGATGCAACTCCACTAGACTCCCTCTGCGAGAACGGCTAATTGGAATTACCGTCTAGGCTTGTTTTTTTTGTTTGGTTTTTTAGGTCCACACTTGATTGAGCACCGATTTGAGCCTGAGGGGGGAAACTTGGTGTAAACATACATTTTCTATCAACAAGAATAATATACTTTTTAATGGTGTAAATAGTCCACACTGAAGCTCCTTTGCTTGCAACATGATGAACTGTTTTGGCACTTCATCATCTATTAACCCATTCAGGCCTGACCTCGACATTTAGAAAATGTCTTCTAAATGCTGACAGTTTTCTGAAATACCTCATGTTTCTGTATCAGTGGTGCTCAATATTTCATGTCAAGGACCCCAACAGGGTTCCAGGGACCTCCCCAGAAGCAAAGATTTGAGTTAAAAACGTTCGCTCTGAAAGAATATATATTCAAAGATTTGCTCCACATTT
>NC_136802.1:32458989-32481489 GCF_951216825.1 Electrona antarctica | reverse complement strand
TTACACAATGACCTTAAGAAGATTGAACAGGGATTTTCTTTTCTTTTTTCTTTTTTTTTAATTAGCCAAAGAAAGTTTTCCTTCACCCGGCAGTAAAAGTAAAGCAACATATTTTCTCTAAAATGACATTCATCCCAGCGGTGTCCCTCACTGTGGCTTCAGGCCATGCAGATTTTATTTTTTTACTATTTTACATTTCATTCCTTTTTAATTAACACTACAAGGATTTGGTGTCCGCCAATGATATGACAGGGGTCAAACTCAGACTTCACTGAGAGCTAAAGTGAATTTGAACTGCAAAGCTGTTTTGCAGTTTGAGGATATGTGAGAGAGACGTGATGATAACCAAAGACGATATGTTTTGTTTCAGGGTTTCAAGTTTCAAAGTTGACAGGCTATAGTTTTAGATAAGTAGTGGAGTGCACACATACAGTACTATGGTCTGTTAACACTTTATTTCATCCATTACATTATAGCGCCCATTCGATTTATAAACACGGACCCCTTTTCCGGACGGACTTCCGGTCCGTGTTGATGTGTTTGTAGCAGCTAACAATAGCCACACCACTATAGAGTCGATCGACAACAACGGGAGACAAGAATAAATCTAAACAGGGGAGGGAGTTTTTCAATGACGTCTCACTCTTGCACGTCACCGAGGATTGCCCAACAGGCGCTCCCAGGCTGTGGAGCCATGCGATCCGTTCTCATATCAATAATCCTCGTCTTTTGGACACTACTTCGTCCTGGGCGTCGGGCGTTACTAATAGAAAGGACAAAGAACTTCGTCCTGGGCGATGGGAGTGTTAACCACACGAACCCTTGGTCTAACATTTGGTGAAAATAGGGAAACATTTGGCAAACATCTGCATATCTGAAAGCATTGCATCACACCAACATATCAGTGCTGTACGTGAGCTTGTAGATCGGCTATTTTCAATATAGAAATACTCTGTTACAAGTAAATGTTTGGAATTCAAAATATATTTTAGTAAAAGGTAGTGGCATCAAAATTTACTTAACTCTTTGAGCGTTTCAAGGATTTCTATATAGTAGGTAGACTTCTCTATGGCCAGAATGGCGTTTTTGAATGATTTATTGAAAATTCTCTGTTGTGAATGTGTGACAACGAAAGTCCTTCAGAGAAAGCTTGACTTGTCTGCTTCCAGGAAAAAAATGAACTGAGTTGATAAAATGTTTAGTTCTTGTGTTGGAAGCCATTTAAAAGAGCCTGCATTTACATTTTCTGTTTCTAGGACAACCAAAAAAAGTTATGCCCGGTTGAAGTTTTATTTTCTAAATAACTTTTTTTCTGCTGGGCATACATAGCCATGCAATATCTCATTTTAAAGGGTGAGTTGTCTAGTTCAATTAAAATAAAATAAAAAGTTTCTCACATGTACCACTGTAGATATTTTGCCATCTATAAATAGCATGGTCAGTCATGATCAATCTGACCTATCCAGCTAAAAGTCCCCATAGCTCTGAAATTGGAACATCATATAAACTCAATTCTTTTTTGGGGTAAAATTAGACATTCTAACGCACATTTTGATATATACCATGTTTACATAGTCTTACCAGTACCTTGTCTATTCATGCATGTATCTCAAAAACCTGTTATGAAGAAACACAGTTTTGATAAAAAACACATCCAAGGACATTGTTTTGATATGACTTGGTGCCCATGATATGTATCAAAATATAGACTTGAATGTATACTGTATTATAAAAAAGAAATTGAGTTATTACCATCTACCGTTACAGAGTAAATCACAGTTGAAACTTGCTTAGTCATATACAATAAACCTCACAATAGTGAACAAAATAGTCATGACAGGTCTAACTCATTGTAAAAGCGTCTTTTATTTTTTACGACTACTAACATAATAAAATGATAAATATTACAGAAAATAAATAGGCCTACATACAAAACAGTTACTCCTCCCCTAGCTCTGATCCATAGCTCTAAATGCGCATTTAGAGCTATGGATCAGAGCTACTCCTCCCAAATGTCCCCAAACCCAGTCCTTGACGGTGTGTGTGTGTGAGTTAACCTGACTCCGCAGGTTATGTGTGAGTAGGCTAAATAAAAAAAACACCCAAAAACTGCCCCCCCCTGAAATGAATGAATGAATGAATCCGGTTCAGTGTCGGAGAACGCCATCGCAGTCTTGACTCTTCATCCTCCTCCTCCTCCTCCTCATCTGATGCCAGTTCTAAATATATAAAAAGAAATAAACATTTTAGCTGTAGTCAGTGCACGCTACTATTACATGGCGTTTTACCCGGCTGCTGGCGATCAATGATTTTATTGTGCAGTGTCTTTGTGGGCCGAGTCGTGGCATGACAAATACAAATAGATGCTTGTATAAGTAGTATCACGATAAAATAATATGGCAACGTTAGAATGAAACACCAATGAGTGATCGGTGGTAATGTAGCTAGCTGCCCAGGGTATATCCAGCACCATTGCGTCGCAATCTTCCAGCAACATTGGTACTGGCTATTGCCCGGGCTTGTGGCCCGGCCAATAGCCAGTACCATTTGTGCAGTGTTTGTTAGCAACTACTACTAGCCAACAGCCAGTGGAATGTGGTGACGTGATGGTGCTGGATATACGCTGGGCAGCTACATTACACGCGATCACTCATTGGTGGTGTCATTCTAACGTCGCCATATTATTTTATCGTGATACTAATTATACAAACATCTATTTGTATGCCACGATGCCACGATTCGGCCCACAAAGACACAGTACAATACATTCATTTGATCAGATGTTTTTGTTAGCTACGTCGATCACCTATAGTACCGACCCTTGTTATATATTCTCCGACTATGCATGTCACGATGACTAAACCAGTTAGATCTATCCATATATGGTTCTACCACATCTATCTGATATCAGCACTAGGTCGGCTCGGGCCAAATATAGGGATCGTCTTACTAGACATGTCATATTAGGGCATTTTCGAATACAATAAAATTACCTTTTAGCGAAGGCATCAGCCTTGGTGGTAACTCCGGTGGGGAGAAGAAAAAACATTGCACACGTGTAATCCGCGAGGGTGGATGTTGCAGCCCGGCCAACGGTCTGGGACTGGAGAATGCCACTGGACACGGATGGATCATTTTTCAGATTGTTTTTTTTGCGGCGACTGCAAACCTGGCTGAAAAACTCTTCCTCCAGTGCCCACCTCGGAGGAGTCAACCAACCCCCCTGTTCACTGGGGGCTGGGCGTCAGTTTCCAATAGGAAAGCATACACGTGTGTCACGTGACACGGGAATTCTGGGAAATGTAGTTGATATTTATGCTCAATACTATATACAGAGGTGCGGACCGAATTAATATATTGGTATTAATAAAAAAAGAGAACTACGGAAAATCACGTACAGGGCAGAAAAGACTAATGCAAAACTCCACGTGTTTTCCAGTAGTAATCTGTCTAAGGGTTAAAGTACCAAAAGTAAAAGGTACTCATTGTGCAGAATGTCCTGTTTCAAGTTTTCAAATGTATAAAAATATTTTCTAAGTAGCCGATCTACAAGCTCTCAATGCAACACATTGTGAGCTTGTAGATCTGCTACTTTCAAATGGCTGAAATGTATACAGGGCTGAAGTGATTTTGTTATGTGCTTAATGCTTATGCTATGCAGTAACTATAGTAACTAAAGATTTCAAATAAATGTAGTGGAATAAAAGTACAATATTTGGATTTGAGTTGGAGTAAAAGTATTGCAAATTTGAAATACTCAAGTAAAGTACAAATACCTCAAATGTTTACTTAACAAATTAACTGCTCGTGACGGAACGTTCCGCCAACCGGCAACCGCTATTGGCGGAACGTTCCTTCAGATAAGCTTTATTATTGATTCAAACCGGATCGCTGATTTATTTTTTATTTTTTTGCTTGGCATTTCTTTCGCTCATCTGCAGTGCCGTTCACTTCTTGTATACAGCCGGACTAAAAAGCTGCATAACTCTAAATCGACGGAGTTCTCCATGGTTTTGATAAAACGTGCGATGTTCGGAGGTCTTTGCTGATTATCTGGTGATCCCGATTGGAACATTGGTGCTTTCTAGAGCAAGGATGGCTTCATTTTAGCTCGCTAGCATTGACGCTAATTATTTAGCATCTAAGATAGCTGCCCAAGCCGGACGTTTATCCAGCGTGCAACACACTAAAACGAAGTAGTTCCGGGTCGGGACTCGGCAGTCTAGCGTTGGCTCTTGCGTCCACCAGGTGGCAGTCAACTTCTTAAGCACAGTACTTAGCCTAGGTAAATGTACTTATAGGTCATCCACACTGCACGACTGCTTATTACCTGCTTTATTAGGCGTACTGATGAACACTTCCAAGTGTCTGCTCCCACCGCTGAAGGAGATTATTTGTTTAGACAGGTAATCTCTGTGAGACCTCGGGTCTCATTCTCTACAGAGCGAGCCAGACAGCTTGCACGCACAGAAGACACAAATACAGGACATCCACTACAGCAGTGGTTCTCAAACCTTTTCATGTCAAGGACCCCTAAATTGACACTCATTAGCCTGCGGACGCCCATTAGAAAATATACGCCAAGGACCCCCCACGGCTCTAGCAGTGATTCTCAACCAGTTTAATTTCAAGGACCCCCAGGTTTGACCTGAATTAGGCTACGGTCCCCCATTCAATGGCATTTCTATCTCTGGGACCCCCAATTTATATCGTAAACTCAGAGTGTGCAATAGAGTGTACAAATGGAACCAAATGGACCAACAAGCTAGCATTTGTTGACCACCAAGTGTCACTGTTGCACAGCTACACACACACACACACACACACACACACACACTCACACTCACACTCACACTCACACTCACACACTCAGGCCAGGTAGGCAGTACAGTACAGTAAAGTACAACACCACTCAGTTCAGATGGGTCTGATTCTTTTTGTCATAGTATTAGTCGACGAACACTGGGTGCATGCATGTGCTGTAACTAGCAAACTCTGCAGAATTTAAACAAAAATAAAAGATAATCAAAAACGCTAATGAAGAGCTCACATCTGGGCAAAGTGAATAACACTGTCCTCCTCGTACGGAAATGGTCAATGTCCGCGTGCGCTTTCAGATCAATATTGGTGAAACCGTGAAAGCACTGAGGAGAAAGGGAGAACAGTTTTCCTCTGTCTGCACTGTGCATTTCTCCTGTAAGGAGAATTATTGATTCAATAAAGTGAATATGCAGACAGACTGTAAAAGAGTTGAGTTGTGGAGGAGGAGTTGTTGTTATATAGCCTATATTAATCCATTCTGGGCGGGAACCCCTTTTGGTGTTAGCATCATGTTATGCTTTAGCTATTGAAAAATAGCAGATCTACAAGCTTGTAGCGCGCCACCGAGTGACGCGCTACAAGCTTGTAGGTCTGCTATTTTTTTTAAATCGAAGAACCACTGACAGAAACATAGCTTTTTCAGAAAACTGTCAGGATGTAGAAGACATTTTTAGAATCTGATCTCAGGTCAAAATGGCTTAATGTGTGCTGTGTTATGCCGCTTTCCTGACTGGTGACTCCTGTTATTAATCCAATAAATTGGATTCGGTTCTGAAAAGAAACTGGCTAAACACATTATATTGTACAGTCTGGAGGGCGGTTGCAAAAATAATATAGTAACTTAATACTCTGTGCGTGCGTGTGTGCGTGTGTGCGTGCGTCCATGCCTGGAAATATTGACACATTTGACCCCTGGGGGTCCCCGGAACCCAGAACTACTGGACACCCGGTACCAGAACAACCTAGCCTGGTCCTGCTTCCTCCATCAGTGACTATTTATAGACGGCTAACCTTTTTGTTGCCGGGCGCCTGTCCAGGCACTCACTGACTGCTCTGTTATTGAGTGGCCTACAGATCGCCGCATCCCTTCTCATCGGATGTGGGAATCGGAGGCGATGGGTAATTATGCCGACTCTTCACTCTTCAGAAGCCCCGTTGTTGACCCCTGCGGGGCCACACACTCGTCGCACGTGGCCAATGAACACGGCCGGCCGAGTGAGTGGAATTACCTCTCACTGGATTGTGGTTTATGTGTGAGCTATATGTCTGAGAGACCTTTACGTCCGCACTATATGTGCAGCTGTGCAGAATGAAGTGATTCTTCGCGTTCAACAAGGCCTTTTTTTCTCCCCCCCCGGAGTGCTGCATATCTTTTGAATTGCTTCCGATGGGAGTTGTCACGCGTTTACGATATGCTGGAGCCGTCAGCATGTGTGCTGAGAATCTATTCGCTGCCCATTCACGTCTGGTGAAACTATTTCAACCCAGAGTTGAAATGGTTTCAAACTGTGTTTTGACGAGAGCGCCATGTTGGATGCCGGTTGAGTTTGAATGCATTTATTTAATTTCAGTAAATAAATTATAACAAATATTTTGTGACCTTTTTTGTCCCCTAACTGGCTAATTGTACAAATTTAAAATTAATAATTTTTTGTTTTGTTTTGTTCCTAAGGGACCAGTCAAAATTTTGAAAAGGGGCCCCTGGAGGAAAATTGGGGAGGGCCATGTATTTTTAATTTTAGTCAGAGGGAGGGTGAGCTAATTTTACTTCGAGTCCAAGGGAGGGTGATCCAATTTTGACAATAAAATAGTCCGGGTTTTATATATATATATCTAATACTACAGCTTTTCTGAATTAAAGTACAACTTTCGTCAACGATACCCCTCTGTTGCTTTCACTTGGTTCTTCCCAACAGGACCGGTTTTCATTGTTCCCCCTATGTGTCAATCATTGTGCTTGGCCTATCCAGACAGTAGGCGTGTGCAGAATTTGGCCAATCAGTGACACTCGCGCGAAACGTCCTGCCAGTGCATTAGACATCTTTGAAAGTTTGACTACGCTAGTAATTAATCAAATTATCACAACGACTATGTTTGACCGCTCCTCAACGATTAATGACATCAATTAGTGAAACTGCTTCTCTGAGCATTTCACCAAATCCTTTCAAGCCCAGCGTGGGAGAGTGGCCCGGAAGCCTTTTGATGCTAATAAAGCTTCAAGTCATTGAAGCTTTGTCATTAAGCTGTGGGGCAGAAACCTTGTATCTCCACATTTCAACTTGTTTGTTTCTTTTGAAAATGTGCCATTTGAACCAGTGGTTCTCCAACTTGTTCATGTCAAGGACCCCAAATTGGCACCCCCGTTTGAAAACATATGCCAGCGACACGGACCCCCATAACTTAATAAGAGAAGATTTGTACGGCTCTAGCAGTGATTTTCAACCATTGTAATTTCAAGGACCTCTAGATTTACATGCACTAGGCCCCCATTTATTGGCATATCTCTGGGACCCCAATTTATATTGTAAAACCAATGTCAATTTAACTCAGAGTTACAGACCCACGAGGGTCTATTTGGTTCCTCAAGGACCCCTCCCCGGACCCCTCTTTGAGAAACACTGATTTAAACATTCTTAGTCAAACAGACCTGAGTTGCAACTGTACTTGGATTGCTTTTTTTCTCCTTCCGAGTAGTTTTAGGCGATCCACACGCTCACAACATGTCGATGAGCTTTGAGCTTTAGATATTAGCTATGTACTGTATAAGATTATAGATTATAGCAATTTTGAAAGTAATTTCAAAGTGGTTAAAAGACGACTTCAGCCATCTTCATATAATTGGTCCTCACTAATGCTAATTATAACATGGTACCATTTATTTTTATATAAAAAAATCAAAATAAATGTGTTTAGATCTCACAGGGGAATAAAAACGTCTGATGTAGGGCAGGCGGGTTTCTGAAGTCCATTCAAGGTACATTTATTGCATTGTTCAGCACGGACGGACAGACAAAACACGGACGCGTTTCGACGTGTACAACTTTCTGGGTTTCTGAAGTGTCCACAGCGCTCCTCTGAGACACAGTACAAATAAATGGTACCATTTTATCATAAGCATTAGTGAGCACCAATTATATGACGTTGGGTTGAAGACGACGTCCAGTACAATTTGAGGTTTAGTTTACCTGAGTAATTTCCAATTTCCAATACTTTTACACCATAAAACTGGGTCCTACAAATGGGTTCCCGACCCATTGTTTGGGAAGTACTGCTTTATTCTGCTTTTATCTTCCAGGCCCAGCTAAAAGTGGTTTTGATTGATTGATTGATTTATTGATTTTTTTTATTTCACAGTATGTATAATGTGTACATTTCCAACGAAAGCACAAGAAGTGAATATAAAAACTGCTTTGAGGATAAAACTATGAAAAGCATTAAGACTTGTTTACATCAGGGTCCTCCATTTGCAATTCATCAGAACATTTAAAGACGTATAATTATACACATCTATGAAACACACACACACACACACACACACACACACACACACACACACACAAGCAGCTGGCTAAATGTCTCCTGGCAACGTAATATATGTATTTGAAAGAAACAATCTCTACTGCCTATGGCTGTATTATTCAATGTTCTATTGTTCATAACCTGTACATTATGTACAGTACATTAAATGGCCTGGGCAATGTATCTATACAATACCTATTGTAATAGGAAACTAGATGTAGTCTGGCATTATGGATGTCATAATAATACTGTGATATGGCGTGAGTGTTTAAACAATAGACAAGCCACAGTATAGAACACAATACATAACACAACACAATACGTAACTTGTGTAATGTATTGTGTATGTCCTGTCTGCATCTTGAACGGTGACGTCATGGACACAAAGCAAATTTCAGTGAAAGCTGACAATAAAGTTGTATCGTATTGTATCTGCAATGTTTGCTATGTTTTTGTTTTTACATTTTGGAAACATTTAAAAAGGCAATCAATGAAATTGATACAATTTCATCACAACTAATGTATTTGGTCAAAAATATTGCGATATTAGATTTGTATCTATAATAGCCCAGCCCTGGGTTGTACAGTACCATGTTTTTGAGAAGAAACATGTCAAGGCCTTATTGTCTTTCCATTAGAAGAAGTGGTGGAAAGTAACATAGTACATTATATGTACTGTACTATGTTTTGTAGGCTACTTTACTTGAGCATTTCCAATTTCCAATACTTTTACTTCTACTCCACTACACCTCAGATCCGGACTTGTATTGCTATATTGCAGTATTGATACTTTTACTCAAGTACAACGTGTGAGTACTTTTTCCTCCACTGATAAGCAGGCATAAGACCTCCTGTGCACTTGTAGGGAGAGTGGCTGTTGCTAATTAGGCCACGTTGGAATTAGTGCGATTGGCAAATAAGAGGGAGGTGTTCACCTAAGCATTCACACACAAAATAATTGCATAAACATGCATGCATGCACACGTGTTCATACGCACGCACGCGCACACCACACACACGCTTATGCACACCTGCATGCTCTCTCACACACGCATGTATGCACGCAGGCACACACACACACACACACACGCATCTGTTTACCCCACAAAGGCTGGGAAACACTACCCGTGATACCTTTAAGCTGTACTTCAATGTCCTTCTCCTTCAAAGTTCTTTTTTTGTATTTTATAAATGCTACTACTTTGTACCGGGGCTTATATTACGTTTCCTATACCAATCATATACTTTACCACCTCTCTGTGTTTTACCACTCGTATTACCATTTTGAAACAGGGAGAGAGAGACATGGACGGGGATGGAGGAGAGAGAGAGAACGCGGGGAGGGGGCTGTGTGTACATGGAAGCCAATACAACAAATCAACATTAGTTGGTATGCATGCAGCAGCCTGAGCTATCGTGTTATAAATTGGCGTATGGCAGCAGGCCAGCAGTGCATTGCATTAGTCAGACGCCGTCAATGTAATAAAATGCAGTGCAGAGGGAGGGAGGGAGGGGGAGAGATGGAGGGAAAAAGGGTAAATGTGCTCTCTGCAGATAGAGATCTTAACCCATTCAGGCGAAATAAAACGTCGAAATAAAAAAAAAAGTTTTCTAAATCATGACAATTTTCTGAAAGATTTGAGGCACATTTTAACGATTTTTCAAAAATAGCAGACCTACAAGCTCATAGCGCGCCACTCGGTGGCGCGCTATGAGCTTGTAGATCTGCTATTTTTCAATAGCTAAATTATAACACAATGTATGTAACCACCAAAAGGGGTTCCCGCTCAAAATGGGTTAAAAAGGGTAGCCCACTGAACAATATATCTGTGCAGAAACCAGGGCTCAGAGACCAGCTGAAGGAGATCATAATCAGCACACTGGCTTAGGCTCAGCTAAATTAAATGACATTCACTTTGACAAATAATTTCCTCCTCAGTTATGCATAGTATAGGGGTGGGGGGGAGGGGGAGTAAATGGTTTCACATTGGAAACCTGGGGGAAGACCAAACTGTTTGGCAGAAAATGGATCTCTCGATGTGAATGAAGTAGGCCTACGGCAGTGGTTAAACTGGTTTTGGTGCTATATTTTGCTTTGGGACACCCTCAAGGACCTGTGCACTAGATGTAACGATAAAGTACATTCTTGAACTTGGAACCAATGTGGGAATGCCATTACAGCACTGGTTCTCAACCAGTGGTCCTTGAGGGGACCAAATGGACCCTAATAGATCTTTAATTATTTTACTGCGTAAGTACATATATATTCGTACCCCCCAGCTATGGGACATTATCAGCCAGGTATACATGCATGTCGGTACCCCTGTATACTCCATGTAGTGGTTGAGCCCCAGAGCAGCTTTTAACATTGATCTGGTTGCTATGCAACGCCTCCGTCACCACCAGCTATGGGAGGTTACAACTCCTCTCCATTTACCTCGGTTCAAAGCAGGATTTTCAAACCTATAACTCGGAATCTACGAGCGCTGTCCTGTCCTCCCGACATGTAAAAGTTTCTGGCGACAGGTAAACGGTGTGCGCTAATGCTAATGATAGCCAATGGTTACAGTGAGTGTGTGCATGGGGCTACAGCGGGGAGGAAACCGATTCTCTTAAAGTGGACGCAGGCGCTGGCATAGGTTAACTACATTTATGCTACCAGCTAGCAGCAAAGAAAGAGTTAAATGTATCCTTAAATTATTGTTAAACATTGTCTACACAACTAAATAATGTAGAAGACGTATTTGTATTATTTTTTAACTTATCCAACGACAACAAAATGTTAAAAGTCTGCCGGGCTATTACTCATCAAATGGTGGTCCGTGGCTCAAATGCCGAATACATAATGAACCTTGATATGAAAAGGGTTGAAAACCACTGTATTACACGGCATCCACTGAACACACTGCAATTCAGAGTTTATGCTTTCTTTATTCATGGTACAGAATGCTGTTATTGAATAGCACTTGGACTGTAAACATGTTTTAATTAATGTGTGCTATGCAATATGTTTTTCATATACCAGCTGTTGTCACACAGCTTCAAAAGAGAATGCACCGAAGTAAATGGAATCTGATATCTGTGACTGCGGCCCTTAAATGATTTCCAACCGATGGTGGAAATCTACATTCGATTGGAAGTGATGGTTCAGAGAAATGTCCTGTGTCCTGGTTTCATATTCATACACCATTAAGTATAGCCGCGAGGGTTTATATTTATCATTATGTTATATGAAATATTTTCTATAGATCCATACTCCATAGTAATCTAGTTTCTGTCTTTGGAAGGGAGTCGTTTATTTGTTCATGCAAATACTCTCATGTGGAACGCTACACGTACAGTCGTACTCTTAACCCATGTTGGGCGGGAACCCATTTTTTTTGGTGTTAGCATTATGTTGTGCTTTAGCTATTGAAAAATAGCAGATCTACAAGCTCATAGCGGGCCACCGAGTGGCGCGCTACGAGCTTGTAGGTCTGCTATTTTTGAAAAATCGAAGAACGACTGACATAGAAACATAGCTTTTTCAGAAAACTGTCAGGATGTAGAAGACATTTTTAGAATCTGATCTCAGGTCAAAATTAAGGGTTAAATTCTGGCAGCGCTGCAGCAACAGTAGTTTGTTTTGACATGTAAATGTCCCTGCAGCCTCGAGACAGTCTTAACAAGTCTGTGACTTCTTGTGGAAAATGTATTTCATTTTTGGCTGCTTTATGAAAGGGGTTCGTAAAGCAGTCTGTTTGCAAAGTTCAGATTCTAATTTAGTGTTGGTGCTTAAAAGATCACTTCACCCATTATCTTCATTATCAGTGTCCTCACTGAGATGGCGTTTCTGTGTACTCGCTCTGTGTCTCGGAGGTGGGCGGTGGGCAGTTCAGTTACCATGTCTACCAATGACACTGGTAGGCAAAACTTCATTGTTATTGATGCAAGAACAATTCCTTCTATTTCAGCATGCTAACTTGCCAGGAAGAGAGACACTGAGAATATATCATTGTTAGGCAGGTTCCTAAACTCAGACATTTGGAGAGCGAGTAGACGGAAATTTCACCATCTTATAATGGCAAATGGACTGCATTTATACAGTGCCTTTCTAGTCTTCAAAAGTTCAAAAGCACTCCACAATGTATTTCACATTCACCCACTGACACACGCACGCACGCGCGCACACACACACACACACACACACACACACACACACACACATACACATACACACACACAGGTCTGTGGCCTCAAAAGACTCCCAGCACAACCTCAAAAACACACATACTCCTCCATTTCTAAGACTAATAGTATACTTTTGCAGTGTCTGCACCACTGCAAGATTCAACATTTCAACCAGGCTGATCATTCTCACCTGTCATGAGTCACAGTCTCTCTTACAGTCACAGTAAGGGTTCAGGCTAGTTGAGAATTGTGTGAACATTCTGGTAGAACATTATGGATCACACTTGTTGATTGCATGCGAGTTTGGCCTCTCTTCCTGCTCCTGCAGAAACGTGAAACATAGCTGCTCCTCTTCTTGACCACATCATCACAGAGTGCGACCTTAGAGTATATATGAATAGAGACGGCACCGGATATCTCCTCCCATCCACTTGCATTAAGTTGCTCAAAAGCGCATGAGGCGATTTCACTCAGGAACAGAGTGCATTCTGGGATGGATTTGCCCCAAACTCATGAACGCGCTGGCCGTTGACTATCATTGCACGCGTTCACGTATGAAACGGCGGCGTTCACGTATGAAACAGCGTTCACGTGTCATCATGAACGTGCACAATGATAGTCAACGGACAAGCAAGTTTGGCCCAGCCCTGCAATACCAAATTCGGCCACTACGTCCATTTCGCCTCAGGGTTTCCTCCGGGTGCCGTCTCTATTCATATATACTCTAAAGAGTGCGACGCCCGATTGACTTCCCTATGAGTCATCTCCTCATTTCCTTCTGTCTAGTGCCATGCGGGTGGAGGAGCACACGTCTTCATTGGAAATTGCAATATGCTGATCTGCCATCACCAGAGATGACTGAACAGGAGTCATTAGAAGAAAACTTCCTCAACAAGTGGGATTTTCTGAGGTGGGAATGTTAACAGGTTTCTAAATTAGTCTGAACAATGTATTTGACTATGACTTGGTTGTAGCCCTAAATAACCGCATAGACTGCTTATGCCAGTGGCTGCCCCTGAGTTGCTGCATACTGTATACAGGGATAATTAGATAGCATATGGGACACTAAAATGATACCGTAAATACAGTGAGTAGACTACTGTACAACTACAGTGATTAGGCTACACAGTACCGCCGGCGCTGAACCTCATGCCAAGTCACAGCAATGATGTCACTAGTGTGCCCTGTATGGTTGTGCTTTGACATCACACTCTTATAAAAATGTCAACTAATTACATTACAACATTGTAATGTAGATCAAAAGACTGCTTAGACCTTGGATTACTCTACATCCAGATCATTACAATTGTTTTGTCCAGCCATTCAGTTCAGCACTTAAAAACCCTGTTTTAAATTTGATGTGACAGCCATCTTGACAAATGGCCGCCATCTTGTATTTTTAGGTGGCTAAGGCAGCTACACCATAGACGTATATAAAGGCTAGGATGGCTCAAGGCGGAGTCTCTGACGTAGTTCACCCGGCGGCCATCTTGCTGAGAACAGTATGTTCTATGGCAGCTCAAACAAAAATAGTCATAACTCCCTCAAATCTTGACAGATTTACAGGGTTAAGGCCTATTCATAGTCTGGATTTTCGGTGGTGAGGTGACCACCGCTCCGGTGGTGAGCTGACCACCGGAGCTGAAATAACGCTGAGCCGTGGTGAGTAAAAACAGAGAGAAGGGCTGGAGTGGTGGCGGTGGTTTGCTCTTCACCGCGGCTCGTGACGTCATGTTGTAGTTTGGTGGTCACCTAACCACCGAAAATCCAGACTATGTATCAGCCTTAAGTTTATTACACACGTGGCTATGATTCAGGTCGCGTATCCGCTTAATTTTGTTTTTTATACGAACGTCGTATAAAACCATGTCAGTATGTGGACGTCTCTGACATTTATAACAAACCAAACCATTAGAAAATCGGTTGAAAATTGAGAAAGTTATGGTTATTTAAAAACTACATGCCCATTGACACAATGTTATGCTGCCCCTCGGTAAGATGGCCGCCACGTAGCAACGTCGCTCTCCATTGGCCAGAGCGTGGGTGAGCCATCTGCGGTGTGCAGGTTGTGTGCAAGTCATCTTTTTTTTACGCAAGTGCTCCATCTTCCTGCGTGTCTGTGGCGGTTATGCAGTCCTTTGCCTCGCCTTCAGAGGAAAAGAAACTAAGGAAATAAAATAAGGAACTCCCCACGAGACAGACAAATTGTCGGTGCAGCCACCTAGCTGCGTACGGCTCCGTTCCATCCCCAGTGTAGGCCCCCGTAACAGGTTTCCAACCGACAGACGATGAAATTAAAAGAAATCCCACACACAGGAAAGCATTTCAAAATGAATCAAGAAATGAATGTCAATATTCATAACATGGTAATATTTCAATTCCAACTGTAATCATCCGTGGAAGGTAAATTTGTGTCCTCACCGTTTCAGTACCAATGCTGCGCTTGTCGCTCGCGTGTTGTTATTGCTATATTCATGCATCATATATCCACAGGAGGCACAGTGTTCAACATGTTCTGAAAGCCTTGATTAGAAACATCAGACTTGGTTGCGTTGGCACCACGAGAAATAAATCGATCTACATGCAAAGTTGCTAAAAAGGCAAAGCTTTTCCCCTGAATTGCACTCAATGGGAATCCCCACCAATGATGTCACACAAACGTTTAGCGCACCGAGCTGGAATCAAACCCTGAACTCCAGCTCAGCAGACCGGCAGGCAACAAGCCACGGCAAGAGAGCTGGCTCCCTTGGAGGAGCATGTTACGGCCGGGTCTTTTGCAGGGTCGTTACGTTATGCAGGTTTCTGAACTGCATAGCCCACCAATGAGACGCTGACTGTGAGTAGACATGGTGCAGAAATGGTGCATTAACTATAATGAGTTTTAAGTGCTTCTGTAACCACATGCCTGGCATCCCAATTCTGGGCTTGTCATAATAGGTGACACCGGCGTGGCACGCTGTGAGCTTGTTTGGCTATTTTCGGCAAAGTGTGTAAAGGGGACCCTGTATGGGGTGCGCAGTGTTGTTAACTGATGTTTTGGGCGGCTGTGGCTCAGGAGGTAGAGCAGTCCAATGATCCCTGGGTCGGCGGTTCAAATCCCGGCAACACATGTCGAAGTGTCCTTGGGCAAGACACTGAACCCTACATTGCCTCCAATGAGTTGGTCGGTGTGAGCTTGCCATTGGTGTGTGAATGTGGGAAGTGAGTCCTCCATATATAGACACTGGGCAGGGGCCCTGTCCAGAGCCTGGGCAGAGGTCTTTTGGGGGCGGTTCTGGACAACCGTGGGTCCGACCGACTCGACACCGGGCACTGCACTCCCTGTGGTGGTGTGGAACACGTGTGTCGAATTTTAAGTCGGTGGGGCAAATGGTTCTCGAGTTACGTGGATTACAACAGTGCACACACACAGACTGACAAAGACTTGGTGCATTTATAGATGGATGCGAAAGTAGAAAATGAAAAGGATGTCAAGGATGCTTTCCCATAATGAAAATCCTTTTTTTTTTCCTTTTCTTTTTTTAAGTTGATGCATAATATCCTAACGTACTTATTATGCTTCATCATAATGCATTCCTTACTAATGATCAGACCCTTTTCTCATTGTCCAGCTGCATCTTCGCAAGGGCCTCATTCACTTGTACTGTATTTTTTTAAACTTTTTTTGTCCAGTAATTATATTGTTATTAAGGGGCTTAATAGTATTCATCGTGGGGTTTGTGCGAGGTGATTAATGGTAAGGAGAAAATGAGTATGACCCCTACACTAACTCAGTGTGTTCTGAAGGGGAACCCCATTTCCTGTCTCCTGCATTTGGCCTGCACTCATGAATTACAGGGCACATTAATAAGTGTGCTCGGCTATTTGTTTTGGCGGTACACCACAGTGAATGTCACAGAGTTTCACACGGGGGGCAACCGGAGCAGCTCATGGGTTATAAAGCTGCTGTTAGGAATAACCTATCGAATTTATCACTCTCTTTATTCTCATATTATACTTTAAAATATACAGAGCGAAGAGCTGTGCTTTATGAATACGTAATGCAATTGCCTCTGATGTCAAGGAAAGTTCAATGCATTTTATCATTTTATTGTGCAAAAAAAAACATAAATGAAAAACACCTTAATCCACCAAGGAGCGTTGAGGTTCAACCTACTGAGTTGCATTTGAACGGTTTATGTAATTGTATCAATATATAAACGGCTATTTAATAATGCAAGTGGAGGAAACTCTCGCTAATGTGCAGCACTTTTCCATCTCTTTGCTGATGCTTTGCTTTCCTTCCACTTAATATCGGTAAGTAGCCACTTGATTAACCCTTGAAGACCTAGAGGCCGGATCTAGCCTACAAATGCCTTCTAAATCCTTCGAGTTTTCTGAAAAACCTATGTTACTGTATCAGTGCTCAAACAGGTCAGAACCTGGGCCTGGGGCCTCTGTCCTGCAATATGGACCTGGGGCTCTGGTGCTGTCGGGGGAGAGAGGACGAGGCCCAGCGTCAGGAAGCCTCCAGGGAGGCAGCTGGGACGCACTCCACTGGAACAGAAGGTCTCCACTTATTTGAGGGAGGGCGAGCTCCAAAAGTGGCATTTGGCATGCCACTCCGCAAAAAGTGGTATATGCCACTTTGAAAATTCATGTCAAGGACCCCCGAAATTATATGTATTTGGCCACAGACCCCCATCCCAATATATTCTGTTCCAGGGACGCCCAGAAGCAAAGATTTGAGTTAAAAGAGTTTGATTAAGGAAACAAAATATATATATATATATAGAGAGATTTGCACACATTTTCACGATTTTACTAAAATACCATATCTGCCATTTCTGAATAGACAAAGTATAAAAGAATTGTTAAAGTGGTTAAAATAAAATGACACATACGCTTTCACGGTTGTAATGGGTTAAAAAAAAGGAACATATGTGGACGTGCAAGCTGGACGCCAATTTACTAATTGGCTTCATTCTGTCAGATTTTTTTCTGCCATTTCTTTCATTTTCTTCTCCGTTCCGGCCAGTGGCATTATTATTGCTTACTCGGGTCCAAATTCACTCCAGGAATATAACCATATGATCAATCATTTCTGAGCGGATCAGAAACTCTGATCAGTTAATTAATCTGTAATTCCTCCCTCGGCCATTTCAAGACCTTTGGCATACGCCTGAACTTGATACAGCTCAATAACTCCATCACCCAAATATCACCAGTGGTGCAAGAAGTAGCCTAATCGCATGTTTTACTTAGAGATGGAGTGCCGTGATGTTTGTACTTTTTCTTTTTTGTACGTGTCTATGGAGTTAACGTTACTCTAATAGACCCCCAGGTGTGGTTATGATATTCCAAAAATAATATTTCAATATATCTTCCTGAAAGCTGAAAACCTTTGAGATAAAAAGGCCCAATCGAATTACACAACTTTAGTGACATCATAACCATAACCCCTCCTCTAACCCCTCTGCCATTATCATACAACAGCTGTGTGGGCGTGGTTTCAGTTCAGGTGGGTTGTGCTACGGTGAAAACCAGCTATACTTAATAAACTGGAACTGGATGACACTCCATCTTTAAGTAAAAGTATCAATACTGCAATGTAAAATATAGAAATACAGTAATCTGTTACAAGTGGTTGATACGGTTGACACCACTGGTCTAGTAGATAAAGAGATACAGCAGACATAGAGAGATAACATTTTCAGTCAAGAAGTGCATTAATAACCTGATGGCAAAGACATCTCTATGTAAATGGAACTGTTGGCACACAAACACACACACACGCACACACACGCACACGCACAAATAAAACATGGCACGATCAAGAGCCCTCGTGAATTATTATAGGAATTACACCAAGGATCACACGTGCGCCCGCGCACGCACGCACTCATTGCTCACGCATTCCTCCTAGGCACTTGTTTACCCATGGAGCAGTATTGCAGACTTATTAGATTGGGCCGTGGCGTCTGCTCCACCACTATGGATTTATGCTTCATCACCGCGCCATCTCTTTTAGCGCTGATTAGAATTCCCAGAAGCCCTTAACCCATTTTTGGCGGGAACCCCTTTTGCTGTTTAGCATTATGTTATGCTTTAGCTATTGAAAAATAGCAGATCTACAAGCTCATAGCGCGCCACCGAGTGGCGCGCTACGAGCTTGTAGGTCTGCTATTTTAGAAAAATCGAAGAACCACTGACATAGAAACATAGCTTTTTCAGAAAACTGTCGGGATGTAGAACACATTTTTTATAATCTGATCTCAGGTCAGAATGGATTAATTAAACTGTGCACATGAAGGGGCCCTTTTTTCTAAATTATTTCTGAACCAACGGCGGAAGCCCTCAGATTTACTGACTGACCAGTGATCGCGTCCCACGCTTGGGAGAACCGGTGGGCTCGAGCGCTCATAAATTGCTCTGTGCCGTGCACACGCGCGCATGTACACACGCGCGCATGTATACACACGTGCATGTACACACGCGCACACACACACACACACACACAATTTGCTCTGCTTATGAGGCACATTCTCCATTTGCCTGGCGCATATTTTCAAACGGTCCCCCGCCATCCCACCTAATCACAACATAATGGCCATTTATTCACGGTGCTTTTCTTGACTTTGCCGAGTTTATTAGGTTGCAGCCAAGTTGATCCCTTTCAGAGTCTGATTAGGGATTCTCCCCGTGATCTAGCAGCTAAACCCGCCGCCAAGGTATTGTAATCGCGGGCGTTACAATGTCAATCACGCCGGTAATTGCCGCGAGTTTCATTTGTAAAGTCTCAAATCTGGCAAATGTGATTTACTGTTACCGAAACTATTGTGCTGTGCAGATATAATGAACCAAATCTGGATGGTATTCATCTGAAAACTTTATAGTTAATTATGTCAGTATACATTACCGTCATCCATTTCAATTATTCCCTCGTTCCAAAGTAGTTTCTACACCCCAGTACGTACACAACTGGGGCAGTCTGCTGGCCATATACGCTCTATAATTCCCTAACATTTTAACAGCCACTCGTTTTATTGCCGTGGAACACTTAGACCTCAGTCAGAGCGCCGGGGCGAGTGCTGATACCGAGCAAATCAAGTTTGAGGTGAGGAGGCAGAAGCCATAGCCAACGTCTCGCTGACAGTAAAATTGAACATGGAATTTTAATCAACTTAAATCAACTGAGTGTGTATTTATGGCTTCGACTTAACCCATTTTGGGCGGGTACCCCTTTTGTTTTTTTAACTAAGCATTATGTTATACTTTAGCTATTGAAAAATAGCAGATCTACAAGCTCATAGCGCGCCACCGAGTGGCGCGCTACGAGCTTGTAGGTCTGCTATTTTTTAAATATCGTGAAAATGAGGCACAACTCTTTGAATATATATTCTTTCAGGAGACTTTTTTTTTTATTTCGACGTCAGGCCTAAATGGGTTAATTCTCTCATTAGTTTACTTATACAGCACTGTGTCAGCATCTCTCCGGCTTTTAATATTTTACTGATGGAGCTCACCTTTCAACATTTGATGCATAATATACTGTTGTAGAACCAAAGGCGAAGTGAGTGCGCTGGAACGACATTCAGCCAAACCTTTCTATTCCATTAGGTCCATTGCAGTGATTGAACCCCATTAACTGATATGGATTGGGCCTCCACTGCTATCCTCATTGAAGGCAGGATGCACTCACTTCATCATTGATTCAGCTTCCCACAGATGGTCGAAGCTGGTGTTCCTGATTTCCCTCGTCACTTTTGAGAGGTGCAGCCACTCCAAGGAACCGCAATGTGTGTCCCTTTGTACGTCTGTTTAGAGTAACAACAGGTGACAAAGTGGCGCTGATGAGTGTCACACTGCACAGGTGCATGATGGGAAGCTGTACAGTACAGTGCAGTACAGTACAGTACAGTACAGTCCAGTCCAGACTACATAGTCCGACAACCAATAGAGGGATTTCAGGTCGAGACCCCAAATGAGATATTAGACGAAAATAGCAGATCTAAAAGCTCACAAGGTGGCACGAAGTGACACGTTGTGAGCTTGTAGATCTTTTATTTGTATGTATTTTCTTTTTTTTTTAATGGAATTTCTTGGATGTGTTTGATGTTAAAACGCATACAATTATCGAACTTATTGGGGAGGTGAAATACTTACCTTTTTTAATGTAGGAAAAGAAAATGGGACTTTTCCTCCATTTTGGGCGGGAACCCCTTTTGGTGGGTGCTATGAGCTTGTAGGTCTGCTATTTTTGAAAAATCGAAGAACCGCTGACATAGAAACATAGCTTTTTCAGAAAACTGTCAGGATGTAGAATCTGATCTCAGGTCAAAATGGGTTAAACTCGTAACCATAAAAATTGGTCCATGGTCCACAAATGGGTGCCGGAACCACTGGTTCACTCACATGTTTTCCTCAGCGTACAATACATACATATGACACGTTCTGTGACACGAGCATGAATTCCTACGGATCCAAGACTGGTCCAGAGTTTATTGCCTGTGCTCGGCCTCTAAGGACATGTGAGCCATATAGACTGTACGTCTGAAATATCACTGCTGAAATGAACCTGTCAAAGCTGTCATGGGGAAACAGTCCCATTGTCGGGATAGAGAGAGGGGGGGGGGGGGGGGGGGTGGTGTGTGTGTGTGTGTGTGTGTGTGTGTGTGTGTGTGTGTGTGTGTGTGTGTGTGTGTGTGTGTGTGTGTGTGTGTGTGTGTGTGTGTGTGTGTGTGTGTGTGTGTGTGTGTGTGTGTGTGTGTGTGTGTGTGTGTGTGTGTGTGTGTGTGTGTGTGTGTGTGTGTGTGTGTCCTCTCAAACACCACCATTGGAGAGGACATTCTCATATTTACCATCAAGGCCCGCCTACAAGTTCTGCCTACAAAATACAACTTGGCAACCTGGTATCCATCCCAACATGAACCACACTGCATTCTCCATCCACATCCAACCCCAAGCAATAAAGAGACAATGGCCCACATCCTCAATGGCTGTAGCTTTTACAGAGGACTGTATATTGCCAGGCATGACCGGCTGGTGGATCTAATCTCTAGCAACATCAGAGAAGTACAGAACTCAACATCTAAAATGTATTTGCACAGCACTGTTAATCCACACTGGTTTGAACACAATTCTACTGATGAGAACATTTTCTGTAATATTCCAAATGCTCCAGATATTATTTTTATTAATGAAACAAGTAAATCAGTTGTCATCTTTGAAATAGGCTGTTCTTTTGATCTGTACATGGACATTTGCTTCACATCCAAACTCATGAAATATCAGCCCTTGGTAGAGTGTATCATGTCACTTGGCTATAACTGCCAATTCATTGTGCTTGTGTTTGGAAGTCTGGGGCATGTCCACAGACTTGTGCTCCGTGGATTACAATTTGGAGGACTGCAGAAGATCGCTGCAAAAAGACTGGCCAAATATTGCTCAGTCTCTGCAGTGATCGGCAGCCTCTCTATTTGGAAGAGGCGATGCTTTGTCTATCCTTGAGTGGACTATTACATTCTCATATACTGTTGACTGGTGCTAGATTATAATCATTACATTTCATATTACTGTGAGTTAATCATACTGCGTATAGTGTCTGGTTATGCCTTCATTTGAAACCCTCCTCAAAAATGTTTGGATCTGTTATGCTACTGTTTGTTGTAGATCCAAATAAAAGTATTCAAGTGTGTGTGTGTGTGTGTGTGTGTGTGTGTGTGTGTGTGTGTGTGTGTGTGTGTGTGTGTGTGTGTGTGTGTGTGTGTGTGTGTGTGTGTGTGTGTGTGTGTGTGTGTGTGTGTGTGTGTGTGTGTGTGTGTGTGTGTGTGGTGCTTCAGTGGTTACTTAATGTATTTGTTGTAATAATAATCGTAATCTACAAAGTAACGTAAAGTTTTCAAATGTAGTGGAGTAAAAGTGCAACGTTTGGTTCTGACATTGGAAATACTTCAAGTAAAGTACAGATAAATACCTCAAAAATGTACTTTCCGCCACTGGAAATCAGCT